>NC_041723.1:1353535-1618535 GCF_900700375.1 Denticeps clupeoides
AACTCCTTCAAGACTGTCGGAGAAGCATTTCAGGTGACGACCTCTTGAAGCTCATTGAGAGAATGCCAAGAGTGTACAAAGCAGTAATCAGAGCAAAGAAACTAGAATATAAAACATGTTTTCACTTATTTCACCTTTTTTTGTTAAGTACAGAACTCCACATGTGTTCATTCATAGTTTTGATGCCTTCAGTGAGAATCTACCAACGTAAATGGTCATGAAAATAAAGAAAACACATTGAATGTGCTTACAGACTTTTGGCCTGTACTGTACATTACGTATCATCAGTCATCAGTATTGTCATCAGTCCTCACCCACGAGTTATTGCTACAATGTAGATGATGAAATTTATATTCATATTCAAGACACTTTCTTTTCTGTCCTGCAGGTGTGTTTGTGTGTCTCCATCTAGTGGCCATTACTCTGACCATTAAGAATGATCATATCGTACATAAATCAAAAATAACGTTTATTTGATGATAGTAATTCTAATGCTAATTTTAATAATTAAATCTACACATATGATTTAAAATATACTAAATGTACATTTAACAAGTAATTTATAGAATATCATTAATAATTTATTGTTGATTAATTATAAAAAATAAATACTTTCATTATGTTTTTTTTTTCTCTTAAGAAATTAGTTTCAGCTAAGCACAGATATTCAGGCATTTAACCTGACAGACTATAACTATGAGGCACATTTACTGCTTCCAGACCCACTTGTCCTGCCACAACGCACGGCTCTGAATGTAGGAGGTCGGAGTTTCTCTAAAAGTGAAACAGAAAATCTGAGCTCAGTCGCCGTCGTGACGTCTCTGAAAATGGCCTTGAGATCTTCTCTGTCTGAAGAGGACCTGTCCTGCCCCATCTGCTATGAGGTCTTCAGCGACCCGGTTCTGCTGTCCTGCGCTCACAGCATGTGCAGGGCCTGTCTGGAGAGGTTCTGGAGAGAGAGGGTCACACGAGAGTGTCCCATCTGCAGGAGGAGGTCGTCCCGGTCGGACCCCCCATCTAACCTTGTTCTCAAGAACCTCTGTGAAGCTGTTCTGCAGCAGAGGAGTCAGGCGGAGTCGTCCGAGTCTGATCTCTGCCGTCTGCATGGTGAGAAGCTCAAGCTCTTCTGTCTGGATGATGAGGAGCTGGCGTGTGTTGTGTGTCGGGACTCCAGGACTCACACCGGTCACCACTTCCGGCCTGTAGAAGAGGCAGCGGTCGACCTCAAGGTACAAAATTGTATTTTGTTCTCAACACCGGGTCCAGTCTGTCAGCCCCAAGTATTGAAGAAGAGGTAGAATCCTTTTAGTTCAATTACTTTTCTTAAGTATGACAAAAGGAAAAGGAAAGAACTTGTTCAGCAGGTCTAACCTGATTAATTCCTGAAGTGATTTTGGAAACACACACACCAGAACCTGTTCTTCAACACACTTATCTCTGATGCTATGACACTCAGGGAAAACTCCAGACCAAACTGAAGCCACTGGAGGAGAAGCTGAGAAAGTATGAAGATCTTCAGACATCCTGTTATCGAGCAGCAGAACACATTAAGGTGAATCTTAGAGATGTTAAGAAACAGTTGAAAACCCACTTGTTTAAAAATTATTTCAAACTAGTCTAACATTAACACACACACACACACACACACACACACACTCACACACACTCACAAAAAAGAAAAAAAAAAAAGAGTCTAGCACCTAACAATTCCCTGCATGTTCTACAAGTTAGGCCTTATCAGGGCTCTAAGTTTTGTAAACTTAAAATCTATAGAAACTGAATAAGACACTGCTGGTGTCTTCTTCTTGTAAGTCGCTTTGGATAAAAGTGTCTGCCAAGAAAAAAGTAAAGTAAAGATGTGACCATATATACAGTTGTGTTTAAAATTGTAGCAGTGAATAAAGCTTAAAATCCATGTGATAGTTTTTATTTCCATACATTCCATTCATAGTAAAATTTCAAACAGTGATTGATCAGGTTAGTGATGTCTGAGAGCTATTTTTAACACAACTGTACATCAGCTGAATGCACGGTCTCAGGTAGTTACATTTAACCTCATCTAGTCTCACTTAAAATGACCATCACAAGGGGGTTCCCCAGGGCTCAATTTTAGGACCAGCACTATTCCTAAAATATATTACATATAAACATATAACAAGGATTGCTTGGCATGTGGACACAGAGAGAGATGATATGTAATGTTTCACATAAAAGGCCACCTAGGGGCAGTGGTGGCCTAGCGGTTAAGGAAGCGGCCCTGTAATCAGAAGGTTGCCGGTTCGAATCCCGATCCGCCAAGGTGCCACTGAGGTGCCACTGCGCAAAGCACCGTCCCCACACACTGCTCCCCGGGCGCCTGTCATGGCTGCCCACTGCTCACTCAGGGTGATGGGTTAAATGCAGAGGACAAATTTCACTGTGTGCATCGTGTGCTGTGCTGCTGTGTATCACATGTGACAATCACTTCACTTTTATTTTACCTTCTATAATACAAGGCTTTGAGAGAAGAGATAAAAGTACATGAAAGCCATTAAACACTCAAAATGCACCAATACATTTAATTAATTAATCCTTCCTGCAGAGACAGACCCACCATACAGAGAGAGTCATTAAAGAGGAGTTCAGGAGGCTTCAGAACTTTCTGCAGGACGAGGAGGAAGCCAGGATATCTGCACTGAGGGAGGAAGAGCAGCAGAAGAGTCAGGCGATACTGAAGCAGATTGGAGACCTGAGCACTGCGATCTCACTGCTGTCAGACGTGATTAAACATGCCCACATGGAGATGGCAGCAGGGAACCTTTCCTATCTTCAGGTGAACCACAAATACACGTCTCTGTCTGCAGGGTCCAGATAAAGAGGATTTAGTCTAATTTGATCATGATGAGTACATTTTAAATAACTGTATACTTGCATTTCAGAGTTATAAAGCCACAGTGAACAGGTGAGGCTTCTGCTCTACTCTGTCTAGATTCTCTACCCAACAGCAGAGGAACTGGTTGACTCCTGGCCTTATTGTCCTTCATTCCAGTGCTCAGTGTCCACCGCAGGATCCACGGCGGGTGTCGGGAGGTCTGATCAACCAGCCGGAGCACCTGGGGAACCTGGCGTTCCGAGTCTGGGAGAAAATGCAGACGATCGTTCAGTACAGTGAGTAGCATCCGATTTTACGCGCGCCTCGTCACGCCACAGCTCTAAATCTCTCTCTCTCTCTCTCTGCAGGTCCAGTGACCCTTGACCCCAACACTGCGCCACCATGTGTCTGGATTTCCGATGATCTGACCTGCCTGAGCTACAGAGAAGAAGTGCAGCAGGTTCCTGATAACACAGAGAGATTCGAGTGTTATCAGTGTGTTCTGGGCTCGGAGGGGTTTGACTCAGGAACACACAGCTGGGATGTTGAGGTCAAGGACAGCGGCCACTGGTATGTGGGCGTGGCCCTCGAATCAATTCAGAGGAAGGGCGATCCTCTGACCATTAACACTTACTGGGGCTTTGGGTGTTATGATGGGAAGTTCAGCGCTGATTCGTTTTTAGGGCCTCGATTTCTGATATTGCAAAAACTGGAGCGAATCAGAGTGAAGCTGGACTGTGACAGAGGGACCGTGGCGTTCATCGACCCCGCCCATAGCAAACAACTGTACCAGTTTAAAACCAGGTTCTCAGAGAGGGTCTACCCGTACTTCTGGAACGCAGATGGAGCTCATCCTCTGAGGATCCTACCAGAGAAGATTTCTGTAACAATCTCAGAATTATGAGTTCAAATGACCTTTGACTCCAGCACCAGACCTGAGATGTGAAGAAAGATCTTCTGGATTATTTTCTGGGTTTGGCTGTTGGTTGTAAAAGTTCTGGTCTTTCCTTCTCTCTCTGATGTTGCCTCACCACAACAAGGGTGGTGGTAGCCTAGTGGGTAAGACACTCACCTCTGAACCAGAAGACCCCAAAGTCCCAGGTTCATTCCCCACTTCCTACGATTGTGTCCCTGATCAAGACACTTAACCCTGAGAATCACTACTGATTTTAAATGACTTATAAAAAGAGAATTAATCCTGATATTTTGTGTATTATGAGGAATGAAACATGAGGAACTGGCTTTTGGACTTATCTTTCTATGTGTAGGAGCAATTTTTTGAAGTGTTGTGCATGTTTGCTAGTGTAAAGTCAGAGGTTTCCTCATTATTTATACAAATAATTATACAAAACAGAAAAGAAACATGATCCTTATTGATGTTGTGAAAGTGATTAGTTGTCACATGTGACACACCATAGCACAGCACCCAGTGCACACAGTCTCTGCATTTAAACCATCAGCCTTGGTGAGCAGTCGGCGGCCATGACAGGTGCCCGGGGAGCAGTGTGTGGGGACCTCAGTGGCACCTTGGTGGTTCGGGATTCAAACCGGCCACCTTCTGATCACAGGGCCGCTTCCTTAACCGCTAGGCCACCAGTGCCCCGCTGCCTGCATGTTTGTGCATGTGACATATCGACGGGCGCGGCTTTAAATCATCAGGAATGAGGAAGTATGGCGTGTGTTCTGGGCGACAGAAGTAATTAACCACCTACAAAACGGGCGTTTACTCTCTCGTATTCAAGGTAAAAATACCCACCAACTAATCCTTTTTCACCATTACGGTTTTCTGTTATTTAATGTGCTCATTCTGGGTTTTTTTTATGCTCTTCAGTTCAGCAGCTCTTGTAACAACAAATAAGGCAGGAAAATAGGAAGGTTGTAGGGCTGGAGAGAGGAACACTGTAATCACGCTGTGCCATAGTCCAGTTTTACTGTCATTTGTGCGCTTTCTAAGATAAGATAAGATGATACTTTATTAAATTTTGGAAAATCATTTCCAGTTTATGTTGTCTGACTTGCCCTGCCTCTGAGATGACGCACGGCTCTGAATGTAGGAGGTCGGAGTTTCTCTAAAAGTGAAACAGAAAGTCTGAGCTCAGTCGCCGTCGTGACGTCTCTGAAAATGGCCTTGAGATCTTCTCTGTCTGAAGAGGACCTGTCCTGCCCCATCTGCTATGAGGTCTTCAGCGACCCGGTTCTGCTGTCCTGCGCTCACAGCATGTGCAGGGCCTGTCTGGAGAGGTTCTGGAGAGAGAGGGTCACACGAGAGTGTCCCATCTGCAGGAGGAGGTCGTCCCGGTCGGACCCCCCATCTAACCTTGTTCTCAAGAACCTCTGTGAAGCTGTTCTGCAGCAGAGGAGTCTGGCGGAGTCGTCCGAGTCTGATCTCTGCCGTCTGCATGGTGAGAAGCTCAAGCTCTTCTGTCTGGATGATGAGGAGCTGGCGTGTGTTGTGTGTCGGGACTCCAGGACTCACACCGGTCACCACTTCCGGCCTATAGAAGAGGCAGCGGTCGACCTCAAGGTACAAAATGTCCATCTCGTTGATTTTAAAAACTCCGTGAAATGCCGTAATAATTTGTTTAATGAGGCATCTGTGCCTTTTTGTAAAATGCAGCTTGCTGCATGTCACTGCATGTTGCAGAAAGGAGGATGGAATAAAATCAAATCAAAGGCCGGCAGTAAGAAACGTTCTCCGAATTTGCTCCGAACAGCATTGACAGACACTCAAATGAGACTGCTGAGTCGCAGACTTCCTGAAAATGTGACAAGATTCTCAAATATCATCTTTCAGACTCTTGTTAAATAGCAAATATATATATATATATACATAACAACAGCATTAAACACGTGGAATACTATGTACAAAATGATAATAGTAGCTTGACAAAAGTGAAGTGAAAGAATGTCAGTGTTACTTCCGGTTCTTGGGGCAGGGATTTATTATAACTCAGCCATTCATGAGGGAGGAGGGGTTATGCATCAATCAGATCAATGCATAAATTAATATGATTTGGAACTATTTCTTTTCATTCTAAACCAAGGGAAGCAGCACAGGAGTATATAAAAAATTAAGACTTTGTGAAGTTATATATATTGTACGGAAGGAGCCTGGCAGGTAAGACACTCGCCTAAGAACCAGAAGGCCACAAAGTCCCAGGTTCAAACCCCACTTACTACCATCGTATCCCTGAGCAGGACACTTAACCCTGAGTGTCTCCATGGGGGGACTGTCCCTGTAACTACTGACTGTAAGGCTCTCTGGACATGCCGAGTGGGGTGAGGGACGCTCCACAGGAGCACGACATTATTAAAAAATCTCCTGTTTTTTTGGTACGAGGGAGTGAGGAACAACAGCAGCTGTACTAGAACCCCACACCCTACACCCGTCTGCCTGGTGTACTGAACAGGCTACTGTATATTTCAAAGCAAAAGCATGAAAGGCCGAGTGGATTTTGAGGAAAGATATGAAGCTGCTGTTTGAACACATTCTTTTTTTTTCTCAGGAAAATCTAAAGACAAAATTGAAGTCCCTGAACGAGAAGCTTGAGGTCTATGAACAAATTTGGATGTCTTACAATCAAACAGCAGAACACATAAAGGTGACATTTTGTTGCTGATGCAGTTCACTGTTGTTGCATAATAATAATAATAATAATAATAATCATAATAATATTGATCACTGCAGAGTCAGGCTCAACATACTGAAAGATTAGTGAAACAGGAATTCCGGAGGCTTCGCCAGTTTCTGCAGCACGAGGAGGAGGCCAGGATTTCAGCACTGAGGGAGGAAGAGGCGAGGAAGAGTCGGGCTATGGTGAAGAAGATCGGAGACCTGAGCACTGCGATCTCGGTGCTGTCAGACAAAGTAAAAAGTGTCCGCAAGACGATGGGGGCGGGGAACCTGTCCTTTTTACAAGTAAGCTCATCGGTTGCATTCGTTATCTTTAGTGTTAGATCCCCATTAAATGTGCTCACGGTTCCTGGAATGATGCAGCAATGTTGCTGTGCAGGCGTGCTGAGAAAATGGTCTTATTCATGTTACAGGGTTATAAAGCTGCAATAAAGAGGTGAGTGCGTTCGGCTTCCTTCCTGCCGGTGGTGAACATACCCGGGAGAAATCATTCGGACGGTGGCAGTGAAGCTGCCGCATCTTTCTGAAATGTGTATTTTTCCAGTGCTCAGTGTCCACCGCAGGATCCACGGCGGGTGTCGGGAGGCCTGATCGACCAGCCGGAGCACCTGGGGAACCTGGCGTTCCGAGTCTGGGAGAAAATGCAGACGATCGTTCAGTACAGTGAGTAGCATCCGATTTTACGCGCGCCTCGTCACGCCACAGCTCTAAATCTCTCTCTCTCTCTCTCTGCAGGTCCAGTGACCCTTGACCCCAACACTGCGCCGCCGTGTGTCTGGATTTCCGATGATCTGACCTGCCTGAGCTACAGAGAAGAAGTGCAGCAGGTTCCTGATAACACAGAGAGATTTGAGTGTTATCAGTGTGTTCTGGGCTCGGAGGGGTTTGACTCAGGAACACACAGCTGGGATGTTGAGGTCAAGGACAGCGGCCACTGGTATGTGGGCGTGGCCCTCGAATCAATTCAGAGGAAGGGCGAAGCCCTAGACCAAAACACGTACTGGGACTTTGGGTTTTATGGCGATTTCAAAGTTGACTCAGGTTCAGGGCCTCAAATTCTGTCTTTTCCGAAAGAAAAACTGGAGCGAATCAGAGTGAAGCTGGACTGTGACAGAGGGACCGTGGCGTTCATCGACCCCGCCCATAGCAAACAACTGTACCAGTTTAAAACCAGGTTCTCAGAGAGGGTCTACCCGTACTTCTGGAACGCAGATGGAGCTCATCCTCTGAGGATCCTACCAGAGAAGATTTCCGTAACGTTCTGAGAGGCAGGACCAGGAATGGAACAACTGGCTCCACCCCTCCTGAACAGACCTCATTCTGAACAGTGTAGATAAAAGAGTGAAAATATAGCGATTGTCATTGTGAAGCACTGCAGCACAGCATACGGTGTCCTCTGTATTTAACCGTCACCCTTGGTGAGCAGTGGGCACCATGACAGGCGCCCGGGGAGCAGTGTGTGGGGACCTCGGTGGCGCCTTGGCATTCGAGCCCGCAACCTTCCAATTACGGGTCTGTTTCCTTACCCACTAGGCTATATAATACGTGAAGATTTTTTTTCTTACCCATGATGCAGCACATGCTGCTGACTGTGAAGCCAGCTGCTTTTGGACTAGGTGGGTCTGAAGGTGTCACCGAGAGGAGCCAATTGACATGTGAAGTGAAGAGAAAGTGAAGTGATTGTCACTTGTGATACACAGCAGCACAGCACACAATGCACACAGGGAAATTTGTCCTCTGCATTTAACCACCACCCTTGGTGAGCAGTGGGCGGCCATGACAGGCGCCCGGGGAGCAGTGTGTGGGGACGGCGCTTTGCTGTGTGGCACCTCAGTGGCACCTTGGCGGATCGGGATTCGAACCGGCAACCTTCTTATTACGGGGCTGCTTCCTTAACCTCTAGGCCACCACAGCCCTGTTTTTTTTTATTATTTTTTTTGCCGAGGTGGAACATGAACACAACTGATTTCTGTGTAAATGTAATGTCTAAACTTGATCATTATGAGTACAATTGCATATTGTTCAGAAACTTTGAACAATTTGTTTATTTCCATGACAATCGTTTTGGGCTTCAGTTAAACTTCCCGTCATAATTTTTTTTTTCTGTTAATGAAGAAGCAATTTTACAAAGTTACTGCATCAGGATTTATTGTTTTAATAAACACTGACTGGGTTCTACTTGTTCTCATCCACCCATTTTTAAAGGTCCCCTGACACAAACCTTTTTTCCAGTCTTAGTGGTCCCTTACCTGAATTCTCTTTCCGAAATTCAGACGTGGTGCAGAATTACAGCCACTTTAATCCAGTCCCACAATGAGATTTGCCAGGATGCGCAATTTTGTGTCTGTAGCTTTAAATGCTAATGAGGAGGAGAGGGGCGGGAGCGAGGAGGAGAGCAGCCAATAGAAGTTGAGCATCATCAACGCCATCCACCAACCGCAATGTTTGGCACAGACAGGAAGTCGTGTCAACACTCCGGATCTGTCTGAGCTGTCGCTCTCTGAACGGTGAAGCAGAATGACCAAAACACTCTTTACACCTATCATCATTTCTAGCCACTTCAGGACCGTAGACCGTCTCGGGGACCTCGTATTAATGTTAAATAACCTTAAAAAAAAAAAAAAAAAAATAGGGGACCTTTAATACACACATCAGGGCACACTCAGTTAACCAGCTAATGAATTGTCATTATTTAGTCATTTACTCTGCTGTGCTGCAGAGTGCTGTGCTGAATCAGATCCACTAGGGGGCAGAACTGGCTACAGTTGGCCAAGGAGGGCTGATGCCAGTGACATAAGGCACAGGAGCTTTGTGTCAAAAGGCCAAACCCGGACCCCCTTGGCCTCAGTTCTCCAAAGTCCAGTGCAGTTTCATCAAGTGTGTGTACGTTTAAAAAAAAAAAAAACTCCCCGATTCATTCAGGCAAGAGTTAATGTGGTAAAATAATAATATTTATTAAAAGAAAAGCTCCAGTGGGAAAATATTGGGCTCAATTCCACAGCGGGCACAGGACAAAAACATCACACTTTAGAAACCTGTACAACACAAAACATCTTTCATTCATATAAATGTATAAAGAATAATGGGGGGAAAAAATACAACACGCATACACACTCCTAAACCTAATATTGCTTAAAAAGAAGGTGGAAGTGCACAATACTGTACAAAAAAAAAAAAAAAAAAAAAAAAAACAACAACTGCAAACTGCGTTAATCACACAACAAATCCACAAAAACTACCACAAGTCGCTTGAAATTCTCAAACGTTGGAAAAAAAGAAGAGGAAAAAAAAAAAAGAAGGTTCTGGCCACCAGGTGGCGGCAGCGGTGAAGTTCGTTAGGAAGGAGGAGGCGTGGTTTTGGCCGATGCAGCTTCACAGGTCTGTCCAGTGTCTGCCGTTCCATCCTCGACCTCGGAAGAGAAAGCAAATCGTTCCTGTGGCCGTTGGTGCGGTGCAAAACCTAGAAATCTGTCCAGCCCATCACAGACGCGCGTGTGTGTGTGTGTGTGTGTGTGTGTGTGTGTGTGTGTGTGTGTGTGTGTCGGTCCCTGTAGTCCGTGTTTAATACTGGACGCCGTTCTTTGGGAGGAACCTTTAAATCGACAGTCACGTGTTTCACAGGTACGCGGGGTGAGGGACAGGAGGGAGGCCCCCAGACGGGTCCACATGTGCCCAGGACTCTCACGGACCCACAGACGGTCCCTTAAGTGGCGTGTTCCTCGTCGTCCACCTCCTGCTTGGTTCTCCTCAAGTTGCTCTTCATCTTGACGAATTCGGGGGTGTTCTCCTGCTCCTCCTCGTTCTTCTGCTGCTCCAGCTCCAGCTTTGGAATTAAAGCAGAAGAGAAAAATGACCTGCACGTTCCAACACAGAGCCATCTAGAACAAACGGCGAGAGGATCACGATGACTTGTGATTTGTTACCTGCTCGAGCTTCTGTTGCCTCTTCATTAGCTCGATCTCCAGGTCGGACCTCTTCTTGTGGGCTTCCTGCTCCTCCCTCTGGGCCTTCAGCACTTGCTCCCTCTTCCTCTTCTCCATCACCTTCTGGAGCTCCGGTTTGTTCTGCGGCGCGAGACCCCTGCGGGACGGACAGACAGATTTCCTCAGATGCCAATTTAAACCTGTTCAAGTTTGGTGTGAAGATACTGTAGAAGATTATTTACATTTCTGGCATTTACCAGACGTCCTTGTCCAGACAGGGACAGTCCCCCCCTGGACTTTGGGCTCTTCTGTGCTACCCACTAGGCCGGTGATTTGCCTTGAACATTCCGGCACTTTCTACGGTAACACCGCACGGAATCAGGTGAAATTTCGAGTCGTTTTCCGCATTTGTTGAGCGGATTGCAGAACTTCCGGGGAGTTTAGAGAGTAACAGGATGATGATGATGATGATGATGACGATGGTCAGATATAAATCTCCCACCACGAGCGCAGCCTTTACGTAAACGCGCGAAACTGACAGAAAGGTACCTTGTGAAAGTGAAAAGGAACCCGAGAACAGAGTCGAACAAGTGACCCGTACCTGACCCCCGAAACCCTAAACCGTGTCGGGTCGCAGACCTCTAACACACACTCTCTTCAATTTGGCTCGACATTCCGCCCATCAACTCGACCCATCTGACGGTCGTCATGGCAACCACGAACGGTCCACAGAGAACGTAGCTCATGGCCCGCACAAACCAAAACACATCTGAGCCCTCACGTCACCAAAAAGGGGACGTTGTGTAACCCAAATCCCCCGATTGCCCCACTTCCTGTAAAAATGACGGCCCAGATCGGAACCCGTCCCTCTGACGGAACCGCCACAGGAGAACTGAAATAATCTGCTTACACGTTTTATGGAGATGAAGATTAATCTCTATGCATTTCTGTTTGGCCGCCGTGCAGGAGAAGCCAGCGGTGCGGGTTACGTAACGGATCTCTACGCTGTGGCGCGGCGTGAGTGGACGGGAACAGAACGTTCCTGGCGGCACGGGGACGTCGCGTCATCTTCTGCCCAGCCGGGTGGGGGGTGGGGCTGCCCAGACCCCGCCCACCCCAACCTGAGACACCAGACCCACACCGGCTGATTATAAATATCGACCCCATTTTGAACGTCCCGATAGGACAGGGCTGTCAATCACTTTAACTCCCGTGTGAGTCTGACCCAATGACGAATCCCGACATAAAGATGGTGACTAGAGTCTCTGTCCCACACTTGTCTCCGTCATAGATGTACATTAAAGTTAAAGTGAAGCGATTGTCACATGTGATACACAGCAGCACAGCACACGGTGCACACAGTGAAATGTGTCCTCTGCATTTAACCCATCACCCTGAGTGAGCAGTTGGCAGCCATGACAGGCCGTGTGGGGACGGTGCTTTGCTCAGTGGCACCGTGGCGGATCGGGATTCGAGCCGGCGACCTTCTGATTACGGGGCCGCTTCCTTAACCGCTAGGCCACCACTGCCCCATTTTAACCAGCTTTAGTCTTAGGAATTATTCACAATTAAAATTTGCACGGAGTGACGGCCCTAAACGAATCATCATCAAGTCGAGACACTGACTTCGTTCGAAGACTGGGTGTAGAAGCTGAATATTTTATAAACGTGATCCCGGCGCGGCATCGTCCATTCACAAGCAAAGGGGGAGGGGTTACGTAACGGGCTGACCCCGCCCCTTTATCGAACAGTCACGGTGAGACGACACTTCCTGCTATATATACAGTCGAACCGAGGACCGGCGGGCAGACCCAAGCGCCCAGAGGCTCTCTGTGGCCAAACGAGGCATGCTGGGAAATGTGTGTCAGATAGAGGCGGTGGGGTGAGGGTGCCGTAATCCTCTCTTATGTAACGTTGTGTTGCTGCGCATCGGAACGCCAGGAGCATCACTGCGGCATCTCGTACCGCGCAGAATGTGTGAACACACACACACACACACGTGGATAAAAGTCACTTTAGAAACGCTTAAAATGTTCCTCCTTGACAGAAGAGCTCACATCAGATTTCAGAACATGGTGTGCTGAAGACACGGAGAAGAACCCTGGAGGAACAGTTACGTCTCCTGCTGTTTTACGTAACGTTCTGGCGAGTGTAGGTGTGTGTGTTTCTGTTCCCATCCGCATCAAAGAGCCACACCGCCAGGAGACACCTGCTTTCTTCTCGTTTGTGTTTACGTGAGGAAGGACGCCGCGAAAGATCCTTCAGCTCGCCGTTCACCAGTGTTACGATGAAGCATTACACAACACCAAGGTTACATAATCTCATCTCGTCCAGACCACCAACCACAACTTCCAACTGGTGCTGCCTGTCTGGTCCAACCTGCCCTGGGCAGTGGAGAACATACAGAGGTCCAGCAGAACCTGCTCCGCCACTCCATCAGGGCCAACAAGAAAACCATGGATGGACGTAGTACAAGAAACGGATGAATGAACGCATGGACGGGTGGAGAACGGAGGGATTCTCACCTCTTCTGGTTCATGAGCAGCTCTCTGTGCAGGTCCTGATGGTTCCTGGAGGTCTTGACGGGGTTGATGAGCTTTTTGGGCTTGATGAGCTCATCGCAGTCCCCGTCCATGTAGTCCTGTTCGGCCATGATGCTCCGCACCCTGGGCAGTCCCTCTCTCAACTCCGCCTTGTCCAGGCAATGGTCTAAAGTTAGGAAAATGACACAAAATTTGGTGTCTGGAGAACATTCCTCCATTTTCATGTGCCCTTACTGCAAATCAGATCACGAGGAGCATCGAAATCAACCAGGCGACCACAGGCTGTGATGAAGTTCCTGTCTTTCTTGTCTGCATCAGAACCCATTGTTCAAGTTCTTATTTTCTTCTACTGCAGAACTGTGGGACAGTTCTAATCAGTGGTCATTTTTCACCTTCCCAAGTGTCTAAAAGTGTAAAAAAAATCCTAATTAAATCGTGAAAGTGGTAATAATGTTGATATGTAGAGATGTTCTAGAAGAACTGGGTGTCGGTCTCTCCCAACAATGTGAACTAATGACTGATCTCCAACAAGCAAAAGTCTACAGATGGAGAAGAATACTGTAATGGCTGCTCGGAGACCAACAGGGCTTTTGAGCTGAGGAGGCTTTTTTTGCACGGTCCCCCGTGCTTTTTGACCTCAACGTCCAGCCGCTGCTCTTGACACTTGGTCTGGTGCTGCATCTCTGCTGGCTTCCCATGACACCTTCCCATTCAACGTTTTCTCTTTATCTTCATGACCATTTAAGTTGGTAGATTCTCACCGAAGGCATCAAAACTATGAATGAACACATGTGGAGTTATGTACTTAACAAAAAGTGGAGACCTGACCTCCACAGTCACCGGACCTGAACCCAATCCAGATGGTTTGGGGTGAGCTGGACCAACAAGTGCTAAACACCTCTGGGAACTCCTTCAAGACTGTTGGAGAAGCATTTCGTGTGACGACCTCTTGAAGCTCATCGAGAGAATGCCAAGAGTGTACAAAGCAGTAATCAGAGCAAAGAAACTAGAATATAAAACATGTTTTCACTTATTTCACCTTTTTTTGTTAAGTACAGAACTCCACATGTGTTCATTCATAGTTTTGATGCCTTCAGTGAGAATCTACCAACGTAAATGGTCATGTGTCCAAACGTTTGGCCTGTACTGTACATCAGATAGAAATAAGACGCCTCAACTCAACAGCTTCCTCCTCCACCCTGAGGAAGATCAAGGTCCGAGAGTAGAACCGCTCCGTTTGATCACGCCGGTGCTTACTGCTCTTCGCCATCAGACAACTCACCTACGGCCAACCTGACAATAAAGCGGCAGGTCGTAAAAAAACGGATCAAACACGCCCTGAAAATAATGCACGTTGACACGCCCAGAGCACTTGAAACGGAAAAAGGCCCTCAGCTTCTGATCAGGGGCCTAACAGGACATGTCCAGGACATCGTGTCCACCTGAACACCCACCTGGCAGCGCGGGGAACACGGGGTACCTGAACATCGCTGTCATCGTTACTCCGGACTCTTTAACGTCTGTCGCCGAAGCGTGCGTCGCGAGCGAGCGTGCGTGCGTGCGTGCGTCTCGTGTGGCGCAGCGGAGCGCGACCCTCGGTCTGTCGCGGTCTCCGCGCGCGAAACTCTTTTTATAGCGCGTCAGAGGTCCCGCCCACCCCGGAGTTTCGGGATTAACATGACGAAGAGGAGGAGGATGATGATGATGATGATGATGATGATGATGGTGACATAGAAAACACCCACCACGCGCACAGCCTTTACGTAAACACCCGCGCTTTTACAATAAACGGTATTAATACAATACACTCACGTTCATGTTCGTTTTAAAATGACACGCAAAACGTCATCGTCGACAAGTACCGTATAATAATGTACAATAATAATAATGATAATAATAGAAATCACTGTACGTCTTTATCAATTAAACTTTTTTTAATTTGTCCACCCTTTAATTATAGGTTTTAAATGACAAAGGTATTGTATTTAAATGCATGTTGTGGATATTTTTAAATCAGTCCAGGAGGAGGTATTTTTTTGACGCAGTGAGTCCGGGTTCCAGCAGGGGGCGCCAAGCCATCGCGTCTTGTTTTACATTTACATTTACAGCATTTACCAGACGCCCTTATCCAGAGCGACTTACAATCAGTAGTTACAGGGACAGTCCCCCCCTGGAGACACCCAGGGTTAACCGTCTTGCTCAGGGGCACGATGGTAGTAAGTGGGATTTGAACCCGGGTCTTCTGGTTCATAGGCGAGTGTGTTACCCCACTAGGCCTGCTACCACCAATCCTTGTTAAGAGTCTGCAGCACTCCCTTGACGACAAAAGAAATATTACAAATCTGCTACACGGGCCGGTGGACCAGGACCAGCAACACCCCCAACATCACCAGGCCAGGTACACACTGATAAACACGTGTGCATGGAGGTGTATTAAAGACTTCATTACAGGCCTTTCTCCAGTCACTGAGAACTATAGTGATGGTAACACACATGCACAAACGGGTTTATAATCTGCACTTCCTGTCATTTCAGCCATCTTTATCAAACGGTGGACGGCCTTCCTTGCATTTGCTGTCACACACCAACACACATAATGTCTAGGTTCTGGTTCAGGACCGTACCGCACCTCTCCTCGCCGGCCACCGGCCCTCGCGGGTGGATCCGTGCAGGACGACCCGCGCCGCCAGGACCGGTCCTGAGTGGAAATGGCGTAGGAAACTCAGCTCACGTCCCTCTTAATAAGATTTGCTTTAGTGGAGCGCCGTCTTCCCGCCTCCGCCCCCCGCCCCCCCACCCTCTCTGCTTAATTGAATGACGGTGCGGCAGGACGGGCACAGGAAGAACAACGTCGGCCCATCTACACAACCTGCGCTTTTCAAAACACACACACACACACACACACTTCGCATGAAATGCACACGTGTGTGTGTGTGTGTGTGTGTGTGGGGGGGGGGGGGTATGCAAATATGTACTGAAGCCTCTCTCTCCCTCTGTGTGTGTGTGTGTGTGTGTGTGTGTGTGTGTGTCTTGGGCATTATTGGATTAAGAACAGGAAATGTCTGACCTAACCTGTTAGTTTAATATGTTATTAATATTTTTTGGCAACGACAAACAATTTCATCTCTCTCTCACACGGCCCGTCATTCTGTTGCGGTAAATTATAGAAGTAGACAGAGAGGAAATGATTTCACAGACAGAGTGTGAATTGTGCAATGAAAACACACACACACACCCTTCATAACTGCCAGTTTCCCCTTGTTGAACAACATACAGTACGGGCCAAAAGTCTGGACACTTTCTCATTTAACGTGTTTTCTTTATCTTCATGACCATTTACGTTGGTAGATTCTCACTGAAGGCATCAAAACTATGAATGAACACATGTGGAGTTCTGTACTTAACAAAAAAAGGTGAAATAAGTGAAAACATGTTTTATATTCTAGTTTCTTTGCTCTGATTACTGCTTTACACACTCTTGGCATTCTCTCGATGAGCTTCAAGAGGTCGTCACCTGAAATGCTTCTCCAACAGTCTTGAAGGAGTTCCCAGAGGTGTTTAGCACTTGTTGGTCCAGCTCACCCCAAACCATCTGGATTGGGTTCAGGTCCGGTGACTGTGGAGGTCAGGTCTCCACTTTTTGTTAAGTACAGAACTCCACACGTGTTCATTCATAGTTTTGATGACTTCAGTGAGAATCTACCAACGTAAATGGTCATGAAGATAAAGAAAACGCGTTGAATGAGAAGGTGTCCAAACTTTTGGCCGGTACTGTATGTGTAAATGACCCCTAAACATTTGCATCCATGTATATCTCCACTAGTTTCAATCCATCAGAAACAGAATGGCAATAAATGTAGGTGGAATTTGAGATTGCGAGATTTCCTGAAGAATTCACACAGTTCTGAGGATCACACAGACAAAGCAAGTCGACCCCCCGCCACTCAGGGTCTGTTTGTGATTTCCCACCACGTCACTCCGCTCACAGTCCAAGGCGTTCACAGCTCTGGGACGCACTTCCCGTTTCCATGGACCCCTGGAATACCGGAGTACAACCACGTGTGACCTCCAAGTAAACTGGGGTCATGTCATGATGTTACGTCAAAAAGGTCAGGGGTCAGGGCAATGGGGAATATGGAGCTGTGTGTGTGTGTGTGTGCGTGCACGCACTCCATGAATAAGGTCAAAGGTAGATTCACAGTTTAAACCTCACACAATGATTGGATGAGCGACACAACAGGGGGCAAGTGGCCGCACCTCTTTTCCCATTAGGTCCAGTACTGAACCCTGCCTCTAATACTGGAACCGTATCTTCAACAAGAACTGCACCCGGATCAACTGCACGCACACACACACACACACACACACTGAACTGATCACACAACGGTGACTCATTCCGAACTTCTAGGGTTGAGTTTAGTAATAAAACTATGACGGATTATTAAGGAGGGGGTGGGGCAGGGTTCCAAACAAAACTGCCCACTGCTCATGACTGGTGACTGGTTTTAATGCAGGACACATACTGCCTGCTGTGTATTGGGTGGGTCAATCCAGTGGGCAGCGGTGGCCTAGCGGTTAAGGAAGCGGCCCCATAATCAGAAGGTTGCTGGTTCGAATCCCGATCCGCCAAGGTGCCACTTAGGTGGAGGTGCCACTGAGCAAAGCACCGTCCCCACACACTGCTCCCCTGGGCGCCTGTCATGGCTGCCCAGTACTCACCAAGGGTGATGGGTTAAATGCAGAGGACAAATTTCACTGTGTGCATTGTTTGCAGTGCTGCTGTGTATCACAAGTGACAATCACTTCACTTTATTACAATGATAAAAATAAACCACTTTCACTTCCCTGTCATAGCTTCATGTGTGTAAACCACTTCGTCTACAACCTCGTCACTCATCCAGTACTACACCTACACAACAAACCACAGAGTACTACAAATACTGTACAAACACCACATACCCAGTCTGGAACATCTAATACCACAGTAAATCCAGTACTACACCTACACAAACAACAACCGAGTTCACTACAACTACCGTACAAACACCACATACCCAGTCTGGAACATCTAATACCGGAGTAAATCCAATACTACACCTACACAAACAACGACCGAGTTCTCTACAACTACCGTACAAACACCACATACCCAGTCTCAAACATCTAATACCGGAGTAAATCCAATACTACACCTACACAAACAACGACCGAGTTCTCTACAACTACCGTACAAACACCACATAACCAGTCTGGAACATCTAATACCGGAGTAAATCCAGTACTACACCTACACAAACAACGACCGAGTTCTCTACAACTACCATACAAACACCACATACCCAGTCTGGAACATCTAATACCAGAGTAAATCCAGCACTACACCTACACAAACAACGACCGAGTTCACTACAACTACCGTACAAACACCACATACCCAGTCTGGAACATCTAATACCGGAGTAAATCCAGTACTACACCTACACAAACCTCGACCGAGTTCACTACAACTACCGTACAAACACCACATACCCAGTCTGGAACATCTAATACCGGAGTAAATCCAGCACTACACCTACACAAACAACGACCGAGTTCACTACAACTACCGTACAAACACCACATACCCAGTCTGGAACATCTAATACCGGAGTAAATCCAGTACTACACCTACACAAACAACGACCGAGTTCACTACAACTACCGTACAAACACCACATACCCAGTCTGGAACATCTAATACCGGAGTAAATCCAGTACTACACCTACACAAACAACGACCGAGTTCACTACAACTACCGTACAAACACCACATACCCAGTCTGGAACATCTAATACCGGAGTAATCCTGACTGCCTTACAGTGAGTAGTGACAGGGACAGTCCCCCCTGGAGATGCACAGGGGAGCAAGTATCTTGCTCAAGGACACAATGGCAGTAAGTGAAGATCCTCACTGTGCTGAGCAGAATTTGGATGTTCTCATCATCTGTTCTGTTGTCCACATGCAGCAGCATTTTTACATTTACAGCATTTACCAGACGCCCTTATCCAGAGCGACTTACAGTCAGTAGGTACAGGGACAGTCCCCCCCTGGAGACACTCAGGGTTTAGTGTCTTGCTCAGGGACACGATGGTAGTACATGGGATTTGAACCTGGGTCTTCTGGTTCATAGGCAAGTGTGTTACAAACTAGGCTACTACCACCCTTTTTGTCAAAGACACCTGAAGGTTTTAGTTTTGTGTGCAAACAGCCACCACCAACACACTCACCCCGTGTCTCTCTGTAAACATGTTATTCATGTTGTCTATTTTTATGTTCTTACACTTTCATCCATCCATTACTGTCTGTTCTACTGCAGGGAACAAGGAAACAGAGACATAGTGTGTGCACACACACACACACACACACACACACACACACACATTTTAACAAAATGTCCATCTTTTCCAGGCAGGAAATGCACTTGGTGTCCCTGGAACTTTGTGTGTCCCCATCCTCGCCGGACATCTGCTCCAGCGTGAAGTCACCTGTTCAAGGATTCAGGAAAAACGTTCCGGAACGGAGGACACTGGGGTCACGCGAGTCGCATTATAAATGTGGACACAGTCACCTTAAGTGTGTGTGCGAGAGCAACAAGGTGTAGATGAAGGCATAACAACGGTCCTGCAAAAGGTCAAACCACACTTGTGTGTTCGTGCGTGCGTGTGTGTGTGTGTGTGTGTGTGTGAGGAAACCGGCCAGCTGTCTGTCTGTACTTGCGGTGGTCCGAGCAGCAGGACAATGGCCGCAGTATGGCGCCGCTATACATTACGGGTCAGCTGTGATTTACACCTGTCCAACTGCTGCTGACGCGGGAGAACCCGTCTCCCCGTCAATGGGCCAGAGGAGTGAAGAGAAAGTCACTAAAGTAAAAGTGAATATTACACACACACACACACACACTTCCTGTGGTTAAACGGCTGAAAAGTGTCCTCAGACTCATGTTTCACTGCCTCGCTGCTCACAAAAGCACGTTATCAGCGTGTCTCTTGTTGTAGGGTGGTAGTAGCCTAGCGGGTACCACACTCGTCTATGACCCAGAAGACCCAGGTTCAAACCCCAATTACTACCATCGTGTCCCTGAGCAAGACACTCAACCCTGAGTGTCTCCAGGGGGGGACTGTCCCTGTAACTACTGATTGTAAGTCGCTCTGGATAAGGGCGTCTGGTAAATGCCGTGCATGTAACACAAAGCGGCTAACGCGAAGCGAAGCATTCTGGGTTCTCCGCGTTCTCCGAACTCCCAGCGGGAACCCGAACAGCCGCGGCCTTCGCTGTAGTCCTATGCTCCAACATTTATAAAAGTGGAACCCATAAACAAACAAACAAGCAAACATATTTACCCCAAAACCCCTTTTTGTTTTGCTGTTGTTTTTGTCTCCTTCGCCACTGATCAGGCTCCGCCCCCCCCGGCACATTAACAGGGATTAGAGGCGATCGGCCCTCGCGCTGAACACTCGCCGGGGCAGAAAAACACCAGACAGGCCGGTCAGTGTGTCCAACTGCTGACCCAGCGCTGTCAGTGTGTGTGTGTGTGTGTGTGTGTGTGTATACCAGTACACACGTAGACACATTAACCTTCACCAGAAATGTCTTTGTGTCCATCAGCCGAGTGTGTTATACGTCAGTTCGTGTGTGTATGTGTGTGTGTTCGGTCACGTCAGTATTTCTTTGTTCTGATTGAAGGCCTGACGGGACTGACAGGGAAAATCGATCCTGCCGCTCAGGAAGCCGCGCTCTGATTGGTCAGGGGGGGAGATGCACGGACCAGATCCTCCACCCTCATCTCAATTATGATGAGGAGGATTACACAACACCGACGCGTCCCGCCCACCGCTTACCGTGGTCACTACTACACGGACCCCCGACGCGGGTGTGAGCGGGAACGAACGCGGCAGTAAACCCCACTGCTTCTCCGGGACCTTTTGTCTGGTTCCTTTGTTTCAGCCGGTCCTCTGCTCTCTTTGTGTATCTCCGCGGCGGCAGCGGAACCTCGGGGCAGGAGAACGCGGTAGCGCCAGAGCAGATGACGGGAACAAAGAGGGACAAATGTCACACACACACACATGCAAATGCCGGGAGAAGTTTCGCTCGCGATATGAATCATATCCTCATACACACAAGGTTAAAGGTCAAAAGTTTTACACAAAAACACTGGCCGGGGGGTCCGAAAAAGTTCATAAAGTGTCTAGAATCGGGTCACACGACTCGCTGCTTGTGTCTTCACGTGATAAATAGGTCCACGATTAATAAACAGCGGGCCGAGAAGGACTGGAGAAATCAATAAACGGTGCAACGTTACGGCGGTTGAAGTTGTAGCCGGAGCGGCGTGAGAAAAGCGGGCACTTTCGTTCCTTTTAAAATCCGACAACACGGAAAACTCGTACCGGTCCGGCATGCAGGAGGGTTCCGGCAATCTGACAACACTGGAAGTCTTCTCTGAATTCACAGGATTCTGGCCATTTTGGCATTAATTGTTACGACGTGTTGAGCGTCCGTGTCTACGGTATTTTGACAGAATTTCATGGCTTTTGTGCCATATTGCGCACACACACACACACACACACACACACAATTTCTCCATATAAAACAACGTGATGGTGCAGAGGCCACCAATCCGTACTGGAATCACACTGATCTGCGAAACGGACACACATCTCTTACCATACGGACACAACCGTGTGCTGACTGGCGAGAGTTTTGTGTCGAGATAAAGAACCCCACGTCCCGACTGAGCCGGTGGAACAAGGCGGGGTTTACGGGCAGCACTACACTGTCAGGTTCTACGCCCAAATTTCAATAATCATCATCTCACACACACACACACACACACACACACACACACACACACTGCAACAAGAGCGGTGGAAGCAGGGGACTCTGGGATACCACAGTAGAACAGCTGTGATTATTTAATGACAAGGCCCCGTTCACCCCGCACAGCCTGAGAGAGGAGGAAGAGAGAAAGTGGAGAGAGGAGACACTGTGGCTTCACCACTTCACACACACTCTGACAGGAAGTGAGAGGAGTGGACGGACACACACACACACACACACACAGGCTGGAAGAGATCCGTTCAAAGATCAGAAAACAGATGTATAGCATTCTGCAAAAACACACTTGAAAATTACAAACACATGTGGCCCAGGGCTGTCACACCCCACCCTACACACACACACACACACACACACACACACACACACACACACACACACACACAGAGCGCATCTCCACCATCTTTAACTGAAGCATTAGACCCTCCGACTCACCCCCACACACGCACCCAGGGAACGGATTTTTATGGTGGTTCCAGCATGTGGGTGCGGAGCACCAGTGTCCCGTCGAGATTGAACAGACTTTTTTAAACTAGGAAGCGGAGTGGACCCGGTAGTGGACCCGGAACCGGGCCGACCTGCGCGCCTCGGCATCCCGACAGCGCACAAAGCGAACAAAGCGCGTTACCTGAGCGCACGGAGTCCCCCGCGGCAGCGCGGCTGGCGTCGGGATGGGCGTTCGGGTCCCGGACCTCCCGGCGGGGTGCGTCTGGCTGGACGAGACGCGCCTTTTCTCTCTTGGAAACTGTTCAGTTGCGGACGGGACCCTCACAAGATGTAATTGAAGAGCGGGGGGCGGGGCCTGCCCCACAAACGACCAATGAATGAGTCGGGCGCGAAGCCCCGCCCCCTCAAAGCATGTTTATTCATACTGGGGGAGCCCCGCGCGTTCTGGGCGTGGTGCCGGAGAGGAGGAGGCGGGGCCTGGTGACGCGCAGGGCCCCTTCTTCTTTGTTCCGCGGCTCCCGTTGTTCGGTGAGAAGCACGTGTTGGTCTGTCTTGTGAGAAGTTTCGACCAACGCACGATTACACGAGACTCGGCCGCTCGGACCCTCGTTTCCGGACCACGATGACGTAGCACGGTGCGCGCACGTTGCGTCAGTGCGTTTCAATTTCATTTGGGTAACATCCTATTATAATATCAATCAAAGCAATGTGTTATTTAAAGTAATTTTTATGATTAATGGCTCCTGGCGATATGTGACCCAACAGGAGACTGTGAGTGTGTGTGTGTATGTGGGTGAGCTCTGGGACAGGTTTCGTTACTGTGAGTCATTCCTGAGTGAGATAGAAAGAGAGAGTATGTGTCAAACTTCCTGACAATCCCTCGGCGACACACACACACACACGCCACCCTACAGGAAGCAGATGTGAGATGGGGGAGGGAACCCTGGTCTTCTGGTGAAGAAGAGGAGGCGACCGCCGTTGCCGTGCAAAGCCGTGTGGAGGAACGTGAGGCGGGCCGGCAGTAAAAAACGTAAAGCTGTCTCTGCGCTCATGTGTGTCCGGTGATAAAGATCTGACTGCAGGCCCATGGTCAGAATTGCCCTCAGGTTGCCATGGCAGCTCAGCTGCGCACAGGACGGACACATCAGACAACCTTCCACACGTTGGGTTCGTTCGTGTGTTTGTGGACAGCTTCTCGCTCTTGAAAGTGTCACGATCCAGGAGTTATATCCGATTGTCAATTTAGGGTCCTTCAAATGCATCATTCTCTTCCTGGGATGAGAAGGACTCATCCAGCGATTGTCCCAAAATCCCAAATGTGATGCTCAATCCCAACAGTATGCAATGTGTTCTGGAAGAATTTGGCCTATTTGAGTAAAGACCCAGGTTCAAACCCCACTTACTACCATCGTGTCCCTGAGTAAGACACTTAACCCTGAGTGTCTCCAGGGGGACTGTCCCTGTCACTACCGACGGTAAGGAGCTCTGGAGAAGGCCGTAAATGTTAAAACCTGCAGAGACCTTCATATTCCGCATCGTCTTCAGAAGGATCCAATAAAAGTGCACGATAAATACATTTTTAATCTTAACGAGAAAGTACTGAGGACATGAAGGGGTCAACAGTGTGCTAGGGTCAGAGGTCACAATCGTCCCATCGACCCGGAAGGTTGAAGCAAGCTCTAATTCCTATTTAAATAAGGAAAAATGTGAAAAGAAAGGCCCCACACTCAACACCAGCAGAGATTCCACCTAGATCCAGCCCCAGCACACCAACAGAGCCGTTCTTCTTATTCCAGTTGCGGCATACATAGAACTCAGAGCTGAGTTCTCTTTAGAACTTGTATGGGTATTTCTTGTTAATCTGTGTCCTGGAGGAGGAATAACTGCTAACAGGGAACATTCCAGAACGGAAACAAATGAACGTTTATGAAAGAAGTTCAGATGAATGTTCTGAGTTCCAAAACAGAACATTCCAAAACATTAGAACTTTAGAGCTGCTATCGGTGCTGCTCGCAGAGGCACATTATCTCTCTCTCTCACTCACCCGTTCACACACACACACACACACACACACACTTCTCATTTCAGCGTTCCTGAAGTCTTTGCACTTCCTCTGAGACTCCCAGTCCTGAGAGAAGCAGCCCATGATGTCATCACAGCACCGTGTGTGTGTGTGTGTGTGTGTGTGTGTGTGGTTCTACTGGCAGAAAGTGAATTCGATTTCAGTAACCTTTACATGACTAACTCAACAACTGTGCCGGGAAGGCTCGTGGTTCTTCAGGAAGAACGTTTCTGCTCGTGATGTTGTGACATGTTTGGCTGGAGCCAGCGGTGACGTCAGCGCTGTGTTGTTGGTTTTGGAGCCGCGGCCCAACAACAGCGAGACGTTACAGGGTAATGAAGGGCAGATGTTCCTGCGCCGAGAACACGCCGAGCCAGACCGGAGGCGTAATGAACGTCTGATTTCGGGAACCCGCCCAGTTACAGAACATCAGGGCCGCTTCCTCCCCCACCCCCAGATCAGTGCACATTCATGGCTTTTTTACCAATAACCATCATGCATGGGTTCCCACAGCCAGAACACGAGAACCTGGAATGACTGTGCAGCTTTCTGATTGTCTTCGTTATTAAAATGAATCGTCTCGGCTAATGGAATCAAGCGACGTTTCCTCTCCAGAGCTTTCTTCAGTGCTGCCAGGGTGAGAACCGCATGAGCGTGGAACAGCATCAATGTACAAATCCCGTAATATGCACTTCAGCTGACAGGTGTTCTGCCATGAGAGGCCGAAACGGGGCTTTAGAACCGTTCCCTCGGTCAGCTCAGAGGGTCTGCCACGATGACGGCGCGCCGGAGGGGCGTGGTCCAGGGCGACCCCTGCCCCTCTGCGCCGCGGCATAGGTCACATCCAATCAACAGCCCGGTATGTGCGTTCTGCAGGCAAATGCCGACCAATCAGAGTGGAGTCGTCTGGTAGATTATCAGCGAGTGGCGACACATGCACGACCGAAGTCCCGTTTGGGGTGGTAGTAGCCTAGTGGGTAACACACTCGCCTAGGAACCAGAAGACCCGGGTTCAAATCCCACTATTGTGTCCCTGAGCAAGACACTTAACCATAAATTGCTCCAGGGGGGGACTGTCCCTGTAACTGCTGATTGTAAGTCGCTCTGGATAAGGGCGTCTGATAAATACCGTAAATGTAATGTAATGTAATGCAGGAAGTAGAACCGGCGTGTGAGGATGTGACCGGGTCAATAATGCGTCAATCGGAGGTTCCGCAGCGAGTCCACGTTCTCCTCAGCCGGAGCGCGGAGCAAAGTGGAACACGAGTTCCTTGCATCACTTGCTCTTGTGCCAACCCGCCAGCATTGGCTGAGCCGAGGGGTGAGGGGCCGGATGGGTTCTCGTCGTAATAAATCCCGCCTGTCCCTGTCCTAGCGACGCCCGAGGCTGATGGGAGAGGGTGGGAGGCTGAGGACTGACGTCATGAAAGCCGATCAATGGTGATCAGTCACGGGCCAGGCTGGGAACACGGAACCAACGCTGGCAGAATTCCTCGGACGAAGTCGAGCCAGGACGCGAAAAAAAACCCATCAAGTCCTGTCCTCAGGAACTGCAGAAATAACCAGGCAGAAACAGGAAGCGTCTGCTTGCTGGTTCTCCGTATTTTGGGGAGGTGGAAGGTTTTTTTTTCTCCAAAACGGGAAAATGTCTGTCCGGTCTGGCCTTGCGTCCACACGGAAACGGCGTATTTGGTGATATTATTTTTCGGTGGGGCGCACTTTTGCAAGTCAGTTTTCAGACGAGCGCTAACCACTTCTGTCTGTGTTTTCAGTCCTTTATTATTCCTAAGCAAATTTTACCTCCCCGTCTCTCCTTCAAACATGTCTCCCCTAACATGTCCCTAACAAAATGTTATTTTGTTCCATAAAGACAATATAAAACATGAAAGTCAAGATTATTATTTTTTTTATCAATATGTATGCCCTTTAAGAGCTTCTCCACGATAAAAACTGCCAACTGCGAGCGGCGGGGAGTTCCTGAGCTGTAGCCTCGGTCTTGTGGGGTGGCTTCGGGTGCAAAACTTGGGTGCAAATAGGTTCTCCTGTATTTTGTGTTGGAGGGGGTTCCAGTGCGAATGCACCACAGCGCGAGTGTATGGTAACGATTTTTGCACCACAAAGGAGCAGGAAATATGTCACACGACATTTTGGCCGTGGTAAACGAGTGAGAGAGAACATGGCGGCCTAGCGGTTAAGGAGGCGGCCCCGGTTCGAATCCTGATCCGCCAAAGGTGCCACTGAGGTCCCCTTGATGAAGGCACCGTCCCCCACACACTGCTCCCGGGGCGCCTGTCATGGTGCCCACTCCTCACCAAGGGCGATGGGTTAAATACAGAGGACACGTTTCACCGTGTCACCGTGTGCTGTGCTGCACAATGACAATCACTTCACTCTCACATCATTCAACAAGCTAGTAAGCATAAAGTAAAGTCAGAACTGCACATGTGACTTCACCAGCTTTGTATAAGATAATAATGAAATAGTAATAAAAATGTATGATAAATGATTTAAAATCAAACACACTCAACAGACAGTTGTGGTGTAAATTATGTCTCTCTGATCTTCAGCTAATCGGTGTGTGTGTGTGTGTGTGTGTCTGCTGGTGGGATTATAAATCTGCTCGGTCAGCAGGATTTCCAGGACAGGAAAGAGCGAACAGAGCGGCCGCCGAAAAACACTGACCGAGAGGAAAAGCAAGGGGAAGAGCCGAGGTCAGCGTGTGACGCGTGGCCATGTACATTACAGCAGCTCACTGCAACACTCATACCACAACCATGTAGGTGTGTGTGTGTGTGTGTGGAAACAATGACCAAATGACTCAGAGTGAGATCAGAATGTTCCCTCATCACAGTGCGGTAATAAAACAGCCGGCCACAACCAAATCCAAATGTCCCCTCGTGGCCCCCGAAGAGAAATAAAACTTTTGTTCTCTGTAGGATGTCACAGCACTGCTGGCTTCACTGGAGACCCTCAACCCTGGGAACCCTTAGAGGGACAAATTCTAATGAGTTCTATACATGATGACAGGCAGCCTGTTGGCCGAGGGCCCGGAGCCGGAAGGGGGCATCTGAGAACGCCTGAGTATCCATCCACACTACAACCATTAATCTGCATAAAACTGCAGGGACACACCCACCACTAGTGATATGGAATAAGGGACCATCTACAAACCACTGCAAGCTGTGCGATATGTTAACAGAAAAGGAAACTCATCCAGTTACTGCACCCTCCTTTATTAATGATTAATTAACAATTAATTAAAGCACTGAGGCTTGCTATAATATTTCAAACGATTAGATTGATGAGTGTGGAAAGGAGGCTCACAATAACTATAATATGTGCGGCAACAATATGTCTCCACAAGTCTTTGATTTAAAACAAAAATCTTCACACACACACACACACACATACACACACTGCTTTAAATAAATTTGCAACAAAAGAAAATTCTGCCCTCTCCATTTCACGTTTGGCAAATTTCACATTCGTTTGCATGAGGCAGAAATTGGTAGAAACGTGAAACGACAGTAAATTCCAGTAGCCCATGCCGAGCTCCCTTTGAAATAAGAGGGTGACCACATGTCGTGGAGAACGTCGTGAGGAAGGACAGGAGACTTCCTGCAAGTCTTCAAGCAATTGTCATTTGGCATCATCTCAAATTCAGACCACAATAAGAGAAGAACTGAACTTGTGTTGGAAGATATGCTCCTGTGGTAACACCAGGCCCAGATCTCTTCACAGGTCCTTGGTCCAGGCCCACAACCAGCCAACATCACAGAGGTTCTCAACTGCAAGTCAGCATGAGAGACATGAAGTGTGTTAATCGGTGGTCTGTAGCACTGGACAGGAGCCATCAGAACAAGTCTTGGGTTTGGATCAGCCGCACCAGGAGGTTCTTGCTACCAGAATAGCAAGAGCGGTGATGATGCAGCACAGCGCATCATCAGGGTTCCACTTTCACCCATCTCTCGAGCTCGGAACATAATGAAGGACTCTCACCACCCTTCACATGCCCTGTTCTCCCTCCTACCATCTGGCAGACGGTTCCGCAGCATCAGAACTGTAACTGCCAGACACGGCAAGAGCTTCTTCCCATAAGCAGTCAGAGCTCTCAATGCACCGCCATCAACAGAACACCGATAAACTCAACAAGCAATACACTTGATCTTTGCACATCTATGGGGCCAGTGGTGGCCTAGCTGTTAAGGCCCCATAATCAGAAGGTTGCCGGTTCGAATCCCGATCCGCCGAGGTGCCACTGAGGTGCCACTGAGCAAAAGCACCGTCCCCACACACTGCTCCCCAGGCGCCTGTCATGGCTGCACACTGCTCACTCAGGGTGATGGGTTAAATGCAGAGGACACATTTCACTGTGTGCACCGTGTGCCGTGCTGCTGTGTAATTTCTGCACATTTTTGTCTTGTCTTGTGTGTCCTGTTTGAAATATCCATCATATCCACTTACAAGTGTCCTACACGATGTTGTCCAGTTACTTCCAGTTCAACCTGTTCATTGTACAGAAAAGTTCTACTTTTCTCCTGTACAGATAATCTGTACAGTATTTAAGTCTTAGTTTTAGTTAGGGTAGTTTAGTTTAGTGTGTATATAGACATAAATTTTTCTTTTATGATTGCACTATGGGGGGGGGGGGGGGGGGGGGGGGTGTCTGTGTTATTATTTCAATACGTGGTATACTGTATTGAATCTTGAATCTTGAGAATGAAAATATGAATCGCACAGTTGTCATTTGGTGTCGTGTCACCCCTGTTTCTCTGGACCCTTAAGCATATGGCACAGGTGCATGAGTTAAACCAGCAATGAACATTCGCACACACACACACACACACACACAAGCTGTTCAGTTCAGTGCGGGGGATTATTTCATCCCTGCCAATCAGTGAGCTGCTCTCTCGAATAATCGGGCCTTTGTGACATCATCACTGTGGGACAGGGAACAAAGAGCAGGAGGCGGCAGAGCTGCACAGATGGAGGTGGAGGTGCTGCCTTTGTGTTCTGGTTCCCTGGAGTCCTTCAGCATCAGACGCTGACACACACTCTCACACACACACACACACACACACACACACACACACACGACGGTGATCACTGTGGTAAACCTCATACAACATCTCAGCTGTTGGGCTGGACCCTAGTGAAGGGATTAGTATACCTCCTCTACTGACACAGCAAGTAGGGTGTAATCTCCACCGAGACTCACACGCACACACACACACACACACACAGCATGCATTTAATGGTCTCCGGCATTTTGTTATGTCTGCCTGACCTGGCCTGTGTTTTACTCTAATTGTAAATTTATAAAAAACAGAAGTAGTATCCAGACAGGAAGTGTGTGGTGGTAGTAGCCTAGTGGGTAACACACTCGCCTATGAACCAGAAGACCCAGGTTCAAACCCCACTTACTACCATTGTGTCCCTGAGCAAGACACTTAACCCTGAGTGTCTCCAGGGGGGGGACTGTCCCTCTAACTACTGACTGTAAGTCGCTCTGGATAAGGGCGTCTGGTAAATGCTGTAAATGTAAAATGTAAATGTCTGTTTGCTGGTTATCTGCACGTTGGAGACCCAGCCAGACGGTTTTATCGGTGCGCAATTACTTCCTACACCCAGAAAATGAACCCATGTTTTTATAATCAAAGGGGAGGAGCTTGTATGCATGATTGACAGCCCACCACTCTTCTTCATCCTGGACAATATAACCCCCCCTGCTGTCGATAGGTGGATTGCAGGCCGTCATTTCCTTCAAACCCTTAACAACCTCGACAAACTCATGTGAACTGGAAGTGGAGCGAGGACTGATGGGAAACTTTCATGACCTCCTGCAATTGGGGCGGGCGACCTTATTTCACTAATGCCGTGATGAGACGGCGCTCTGCCGCGCAGCAGAAACCGTTTGGAGCCCTTACAGCCAGGGCCGCTGCATTACATTAAAGAGGACGGACCCGGCGATTCCTGTTTACGACCACTGTTTTCCACTCGGAAAAGGAAAAGAGGAAAACGGAGGAGATACCTGATAAGCGTTCATCTTCCGTCAGCCCATTTTCTCTCCCTTCGGACACGGCCTCATGCGGACAGCATTCCTGGTCCAGGTCGAGAGACGGAGAGACCGAGAGATCAGTTCTCAATTTTCACAAAACACAGAGCCGTTCTCTCACATTCACACTAATCTGCAGTTCTGGTGAACCTGAGAACCCCAAAAATCACCAGATTCAACAGAAGTAAAAGTAAAGTGACTGTCATTGTGATGCACAGCACACGGTGACGCACTGAAACGTGTCCTCTGTATTTAACCATCACCCTTGGTGAGCAGTGGGCAGCCATGACAGGCGCCCGGGGAGCAGCGTGTGGGGACGGCGCTTTGCAACTTGGGATTCGAACCGGCAACCTCCCGATCACAGGTCCGCTTCCTCGCCCGCCAGGCCACCACTGCCCTGTGTCAGCTGTCTGAAATGATAATCACGTCTTTTCATTCATGTAGTGTTTACAGATAGCTGACGCTGAGATACTTGAATAGACTGCAGAACTCATTCCTTTAGAAGGTCTCGGAAGGAGCTTAAGCTTCCAACATGTGAAAAGAAATGGACAAAATTCCTCCTGAGATGCTTGCAAACCTGGTGACCACCTTGTGACCTCTGGGTTTCTCCACCAACTACAAGAACAAGCTGGGAAAGAAAGAGAAAGTGAAGTGATTGTCACTTGTGATACACAGCAGCACAGCACACGGTGCACACCGGGAAATTTGTCCTCTGTTTTTCCCGGTGTGCACCGTGTGCTGTGCTGCTGTGTATGTATGTCCTCGGGATTCGAACCGCTGCTTCCTTAACCACTAGGCCACCACCGCCCCCTATCAAATACTAATTTCTCTCAATACATCTAAAATTAGAGGCTGTTCAATATTTTTGTTCAAACATCGATCAAATATTTACTGTCATAAATCAACTTGGTGTTGATGGTAGTGAGTAGGAAAGCTGGTTTAGAAATCAAATAAAGAAGACGAAATTGAGATCCACGTGGATGTGAGATCTGCTCTGTAAAGGACAATATTTCAGCAGGACATTTCTTACGACTCCCAGAAATGGTTCTACAGCAGAACCTCTGGCGGCATTAGTACTAGTCTACTGAAGATCCCAATCTGTCAGTGTATCCCAGTGGTCTGAAGGTCAGAACTCTTCAGGTGGAGGGATGTTCACCATAAAAGAAAAGAAACTGGCCACAGGTCCAGGTGCACATGCTGCTTCCTTCACTTCACTTCCTCAATTAACAATCATTTCAACGATTTCATTTCCTTGGTCTTGGTACTGCAACGTTTTGAGTTCCCATCGCACAACCGGAGCATCGGTGAGCGGAGAAGTTGCGGGTGGAGGTGGAGGTGGAGGAGGAGGTCGGTAGGCTGTAACCAAAGCGCCGCTCGAACACCGAGGGCAGAAACACGAAACGTCCCGACACCTTTCAGCCTCCGTTCTCGCCAACCACTGATGGCTGCTTCAGTTCAGAGCACTTAGACCCCAGAGAACTTAGACCCGATTTACAGAGAGATTAAAATGATAATTTAGTCAACTATATAAAACTGTCCACTTTTGGCCTATAGATTTAAAATGTTAAAAATTATAGTATAAATTAAGGCAGTCGCAATGAATGTGTTAAATATTTTTACATAATAAATACAAATAAATGGAACAAACCACAGGAACAAGACCGACTGTTGTTCCTCATGACATTATCCCCTGTACAGCTTTTCTTGGACATTTCACATGTATTAATGATTGTAATTAAGCAAGATCTGCAAAAGACACATCATGGTCGGCACCGCTGGCATCTCCCTGGCCGCCTCTCTCAGCATGCAGTGCGGCGTCGCTGGACCGCCTGGCTCTGCTCCAGGCTAAAAGCCCCTTCCTGATGGCTCGACATCCCGCTCTCTCCCTCTCATCGACCATAAGCCAGGCATTCTGCAGCCAGCCACAGAGCAGAAGCGCCGCGAGACTTTCCCTAATGGAATTTGACGAACGATGTAAATAAATCAACATCAGGGACCCGGGCCGCACTTCAAAATATCAGGACGTGTCTAGTATCTCCTGCTCATTTTCGCACGCACAGTTATGGCCTGTTTTAGAGATGCCGGCTTTGAATGCAGGACATGTTTGCTGTGGCTTTTTTTTTTTTTTTATGGATTATTTTTTCATTATAATAAGGAGTTTATAATATAATAATAATTTAATCCAAACTCCAAAGATTTTAGTTCTCACGAATTGGCCAGTTTCTACGATGATACAGATTTTTAATCCAGGGGGTGACATTAATTAAACGCTAAATCCTCCCAATTCGTGCTGCAATGCTGCCCCCCGCTGATGGAGAGCCACGCCGGAGTCTCCTGCAGGCCACTTAGGGACACACACATGGGGTTCAGACAGGTCATGTAGTACAGGAGCTCAACAAGAGGGTGTCTGTGTCACCATGAAAACGGACACCTACAGCAGGTCAGCTGACAAGCAGAACCGAGGAACATTGAGGATGTAGTTCTTTCTGTTCTTTTATTAAATTAAAATCCCCTGGACAGCCATTATTTTTCCCCCATAATCCTCTAGTTTTGTAGAAGACCACTATCTTCTCGTTCTCACCTCCAGGTGCCTGATGATGGACGGCCGGGGGATGTGTGGATATTTCGCCACCGGGTCAGGGCTCGGTTCCCGGCTCTCCTCCTCAGACAGTTCCGTGGGGCTGGGTGATGACTGGACAGCGGGACCGTCCTCCAATTCCTGCTCTGAGGACGTGGACTTGGTGCTGCTGAGGGGTTTGGTTCTGATGGAGATGTGGTTGAAAGCATGTGGGTCTGCAGGTTTGGCCTGTTCTGTGATTACTGGTTGGGTGGAGACCACCACAAGGTCCAGTTCAGTTTGGCAGTGGTTGGGGTCTGGTTGGGACATGGGGTCCGGGGACACGTCTGCTGGGCTGCCGAAGCAGTACTGCAGCGCGGAACACGGTAGTTCATGCATAGTGCAGCCAGACAGAAAAGAAACAAACACGTTCACCTATCTTCAAGGCCCCGCCCCCGTCTGCTGCATTGCTATTTAAATAAAAACGCCTCCTTCTTCTGCTGGTCCCATGAAGTCTCCTCTGTTGTCATTATCCATTCTGGGACCCAACAGGAACCAGAGAGAGAAGATCCTCCAAGAAAACTCCTCCTCTAGATGGTTCTGAGGAGATTCCGATGATTTCCCAACCCTCCAGGGCTCCTCTGGATGATGGACCAGCTTCAGAAGATGGTGAATAAAAGCCTGGATGCGTTCTCCTCCGTGTGTGAGCACTAATGAGGGAGAAAGAACGAGAGAAAGGAGGGAATTGGGGGGGGTGTCCAGGTGTCCGGTTACCTGCAGAGGTCCTCCCCTTGCCAAGGCTCTGGCACATGCTGCCATCGTGGACTCTCCAGCCACCAACGCCTCGGGTTACGGTTGCCCACGGAAACCGATCGGCTCCCGAGGAAGGCTTCATCATTAGAGAGCACCTGGGCATGGAAGCGCCTTCGCCCGACGCAACACGAGTCAACGAGTCAGAAAAGCCCATTGGTCCCGGGTGGCACACGCTTAAATATTAATATGCTGAAATAGAGGGATCATTTGGCTGTCGCTCATTCCCTTGTTGAAGCTCCTGCATATTTTATACCGCATCTGATTGAGAGAACTCTGAGCAAACAAAACACAAGTTGATCGCCTGCAATTACATGAGCGATTATTTGCTAGAAGGAACCCTTTTAGTCAATTAGGAACGGCATCGTTCACATACAGAAGACGCCAGTGCGAGCCCAGTTTAGCCCCTTTACTGCCCAATGCAACATCAAGACGTACGCGGCTGATAAAATATTGATGGACCCTTGCAGGATGTCAACAGAAAAGTTGCTCCTATGCACGGCCCATGAGGCCGCGGGGCACCGTATGCGCAGGAGATCAGTTCCTCAACTGCAGGTAGGGAATGGACATATATTATAGACACATGGGTAGAAACTAATTCTGACCAGTTGACCCAGTATTGACCCAGAGAGTCAACGGGTCAATATACACAGAACCACATGCTCTTATCCCAAAATAAACTAAGAACTTATGCTATCAAGCAAGAACTAAGAGACAAGAGACTAGTGTGCTTCCCTCTGTGGAAACCCTGAACATTACACAAGGCAATTTAATGGGGAGTAGGGAACTGTGTGGGGCAGTGGTGGCCTAGCAGGTAAGGAAGCTGGCCTGTAATCAGGCGGTTGCAGGTTCGAATCCTGAGCCGCCAAGGTGCCATAGAGCAAAGCGCCACGCACTGCGATGGTTAAATACAGAGGACACATTTTGTGGCGTCACCGTGTGCTGTCAATCACTTCGCTTTCACATGCAAATGAAATACTTGTAAAACTAGGCCGGTAGTTCACAATGTGAGCGAAACAGTGAGTTGTCGTCTAGTTAACTCTGTGAGTACAATGAACTAGAGATTCTGTTTTTGGCATGTAAAACAATCTGTGTGCTTGAATGTCATAGATTTTCTGCCAAATAACTTGCAAACTCCAAAAATTGAGAAAGTTTGAAAGTTTGATGTTGATTGAAAGCGACAAATGTTTTTTTAAGTTAACCAAACTAAGGTGCATTTGCTGCAATTTAACTTCTGTAATTGCTAGGTAACGTCCCCAACATTTTTTGTTAATACATGCATATAATTTAATATTTATTGTATTATAGTCAGAGAGGAAACTCCTGACACGTGACCGGTCACGTGGTTTTCGACGACAGCCAAAGTCACGTGGTTTTCGCCGCGTCCCCTTTAACTGTCAGCCGTCCCCTTTTACCCACAGACCCAAAATCTCAGACCGCGCTCCGGCCGGCGAAGTGAACCCGAATTCCGCCGAACCAGATGCCGGGTCCGCGGTACCCGTCGCGCCTGATGTGAATCGCGTCGTGAGTATTTAAAAAACTAAAAAAACTTCATCTTTATTTTCACTTCCCGCCCGTTAGCGCGTTAGCATCGCTAGCGTCGGAAGCGCCTGGTTAACCAGCTGGTTAACCAGCTTGTCCGGCTGAACTCACGGAAACGAGCCGCTGGTCTGTGGACTGCGGAGGTTGTGACCTTTTTAAAGACCCCGCCCGACCCGTGACCCCGAGTCTGTGCACTTTGAACCCGCGTGTCTCGGGGTCAGGTGTGCTGGACGGAGCAGGGACGAAGGTCCAGCCAATCAGCGTTCAGAGTCAATTTGGCATGATGTCTGCTTTTGTTCACCACGTTCCTTGTTTGTGTGCGTCCTTTGTTTACAGCAGCAGCATCATCATCATCGTCGTCGTCATCATCATCCCAGCAGGACAATGTGCGCCAGTTAAAGGCCCCGCCCCGACCACACCCCTCCTGCTGGAAGTGGCCGGGCCCTGCCTGAGGAATGCGCTTTTTTTCCCGGGAGGAATGAGCGAGCGCTGCCGGCCCCATGAGCGGAGGAGGCTGGAGCCGAGCGCAGAGATTAGCCGGGCCCCATGACCAGGACCGCAGTCCCCTCAGTCCCGCGGCCAACATGGACGAGTTCGCCGGCCGCACCGGCTACGGCACCGGCGCCCACGACAACCGGCCGCTGTTCGGGGAGACCTCTGCCCGGGTACGAGACCGCAGGGAAGAGTCTGTATGTGTGTGTGTGTGTGTTTTTTTCTGGGTCTGAAGACAGAGACTCTACTCATGTTCTAACATCACGTCCAGTCATGTGTCTCCTGCTGATCACACAGACCTTTATACCCATTTTATTCCAGGACCGGATTATTAATCTGGCGGTTGGAGGCTTCACGTCGCTGGTGGTGGCAGTAAGCGCGCTGTTTATTTCTATTCACGTTAATCATCACGTCATTTTTTTAAACGAACGGTTCGCAGTGTGACGCCGTGTCTTCTCCACCCCTCCCAGGTAACCATCATCAGTTCGTTCATCTTCCCCGCCCCTCCGCCCAAAGGCCTGAATGTCTTCTTTGGGATCTGCATCATCCTGATCTGCTCCTCTGTGCTGGTTCTGGTGAGTACCCCCCCCCCATCCGTCCACCATCACCGCCGCAGCTCGGAACGTGTCAAACCCACAGGATAGTTTTACATCGATCTATTATTCCAAACTGGAAAAGTCCTGGAATTTAAAAAGATAATTTTCCAGGCCTTTTTTGGGAAATATGGGAAGCTTTGGGAATACGGAATAAAAAACATGTAAAGTTTGAAATCTGATTGACACATGAAAGTATAATGAAGTGCATGGTTCCCATAAGAAACATTTATTTTTCCTACGTTTACAACTAAACCTAGAGCAGGCCTGTAGTATCACGCTTCCATATTCCAGAACTTTATCAGCTGTGTGTCTCCTTTTAAAAGTAAATTACAGCTGATGATCTACGCCCGAACATGATGGCTCCATTTTACTCCATTTTACTTGGAGGAAACTCAGCTTTTCAGGGTCGTCATAATTTTTCTGGTAAATTTGACCCGTTGTGTTTTTTTTTTTTTTTATAATTTTTCCCACATTTCAGAGAACGTTTTGTTGTGAGAACAGACCTGAGAGTCACTGAAAAGTCATGGAAATTCTTTTCTAAAAACGTGTGTAAGAACCTTGATTATGACCCAGCGATATGAAGCGCTGATAACACTTAAACTACAGGCCCCATAATGCAGTGCTGCAGCTGAATCTGTACAGGAGTGGACTGGTTTTTAAAGGCTACAACATTTTTCTGCGCGTAGTGCGCTCAGTTCATCAGCTACGTGCGCACTACATTATGGGATTGTTTTTGGCAAGGCAACTGACTCATTGCATTATGGGATCTGTAGTTTGTTATCAGCTCGTCGGGCCATTATAATAGATCTATATAAACATTTACGCCTTTTACCAGACTTGTCCAGAGCGATTTCAGTAGTTATAGGGGCTGGAGACACTCAGGGTTAAGTGTCTTGCTCAGGGACTCACTCAGTAAGTGAAGTGAAGTGATTGTCATTATGATACACTGCAGCACAGCACACGGTGACACAACAAAATGTGTGTCACCGGCATTCGAACTGCCCCCATACCCATAGTGGGGTTTGAACCTGGGTCTTCTGGTTCATAGGCGAGCGTGTTACCCACTAGGCCACCACCACCCATGTAAAGTGATCTTGGGGGAGTTTGATGTAGGTCAAAGTCAAAGTAAACTTTATTGTCATCTCTTCTATATATTGTGCAGATATACAGAGAGACGAGAAGACGTGGCTCCAGTTTACACAGTGCAACAATACAAGTAGACAACAAAAAACAGATGCGGCACATGGAATACAAAATGAAGTGTTAAAAAGTGACCAGTGATATATACATGCAAATAAACAACAGTAGTGATAGTACAGTTATTGGTTTCAGTGCAACATGAAGAGGTAGTCCGTTTAGCAGCGTGTGCATAACTGCAGCGATGAGGTGTAAAGTGCAGAGGTGCAACAGAGCTAGTCCACAGTGCGAGTGTGTGTGTGGGGGGGGGAGTATGAGCGCAGGTAGTGTGTTCAGGAGCCTGATCACGCATCCTGGAGGATCGAGACCTGATGCTGCGGTAGCGTCTGCCGGATGGGAGGAGTGTAAAAAGTCCATGTGATGGGTGTGAGGGGTCGAGCACGATGCAGGAGGCTCTTCTGATGCAGCGCTTGTAGAAGATGTCCTGCAGCGGCGGAAGAAACGCGCCGATGATGTTACCAGCTGCTTTGATGATCCTTTGAAGCTGCCTGATATCGGCAACAGCGCTGTTACCGGACCAGGCGGAGATGCAGCTGGTCAGGACTCTCTCTATGGTGCCCCTGTAGAACACGGTGAGGATGGGACTCGCTTCAGCCGTCTCAGAAAGTGGAGACGCTGCTGGGCCTTTTTGGTAATGGAGGTGGTGTTGGTGGTGACTCCCAGGAACTTGGTGTCTTTTACCGTCTCAACCGTGGAGCCGTGGATGCTGAGTGGGGTGTGTGTGGGGCGAGTTCTCCTGAAGTCGACGATCGTTTCCTTTGTTTTGTCCACATTCAGCGACAGGTTGTTCTCGCTGCACCAGGCGGCCAGCTGCTGTACCTCATCTCTGTAAGCCCACTCATCGTTGTTGCTGATGAGCCCCACCACGGTCGTGTCGTAGGCGAATTTGATGATGTGGTTCGAGCTGTGCAGGGCGGTGCGGTCGTGAGTCAGGAGTGTGAACAGAAGTGGACTGAGAACGCAGCCCCGAGGAGCTCCGGTACTCAGCTTGATGGTGCTCGCGTAGCTCTATTTCGTTTTTTCTCTTAATAAGGCGAGTAACGTTGTGCTGTGGATGTGAGCCACGATGAACCTCCACTGCCAGCGGCAGGTGTACGTAGTTCCGTAGTTGTTCACTAACTCAGTACCATGCCGCTTCTATACAGATATCATCATAATTTATTTATTCATGTATTATTGTCATCTTTATTATTGTTATATATTCTATTATTACTGTGTGTGTACTGTTTTAATACCTCAGTAACATGCCGCTTCTATACAGATATCATCATAATTTATTTATTCATGTATTATTGTCATCTTTATTATTGTTATATATTCTATTATTACTGTGTGTGTACTGTTTTAATACCTCAGTAACATGCTGCTTCTCCACAGATATAATCGTTATTTATTCATTCATGTATTATTGTCATCATTATTATTGTTATAATTATTATTTATTTGGGTGTTTTTTTTCTATTATTACTGTGTGTGTACTGTTTTAATACCTCAGTAACATGCTGCTTCTCCACAGATATAATCGTTATTTATTCATTCATGTATTATTGTCATCATTATTATTGTTATAATTATTATTTATTTGGGTGTTTTTTTTCTATTATTACTGTGTGTGTACTGTTTTAATACCTCAGTAACATGCTGCTTCTTCACAGATATAATCGTTATTTATTCATTCATGTAATATTGTCATCATTATTATTGTTATAATTATTATTTATTTGGGTGTTTTTTTTCTATTATTACTGTGTGTGTACTGTTTTAATACCTCAGTAACATGCTGCTTCTTCACAGATATAATCGTTATTTATTCATTCATGTATTATTGTCATCATTATTATTGTTATAATTATTATTTATTTGGGTGTTTTTTTTCTATTATTACTGTGTGTGTACTGTTTTAATACCTCAGTAACATGCTGCTTCTCCACAGATATTCTGGTACCGACAGGGAGACCTGGAGCCAAAGTTCCGGAACCTCATCTACTACACCCTGGGCTCCATCGTCCTGCTGTGCCTCTGTGCCAACCTCTACTTCCACGATGTGGGCAGATGAAGCTGACGCCAGGCTGCCTTAAAAACTGCACTTACCCAGAACGCACTGCTCCCGCCGCCGGGAGCCGCTATATCACACGTACAGTGAAAGTGAGCGCGACCGTCTGGTCCCTGCACTTTCGAACACGATCCAGGATTTAAAAAAAAGTGTCCTGTCAGTTCCTGCCCGGACCTCTGCATTACCCGTAGCACCCGCTGGCGTAAGGGGACCACTGCTCTGCAGGAGCGTAGCTGTTGTGTTTTTTTTTTTTTCTTTTTCTAGGGAGGACATTATCAATAAAAATACAACAATTGCACTATTTCTTCATGAAGTCCTAGGGAAACAAATGCATTTGTGAAAAATCGAAATAAAACATGCTTGTGCTGCTCCTCTCCTGTCTCATGGTGGCTTGTCTGTTGTGCCGTCTATTTACATGGCTGGTGGTGGTGGCCTAGCGGTTAATCAGAAGGTTGCCGGTTCGAATCCCAAGGCCGTCAAGGTACCACTGTGGTACCCACATCCACACGCTGCTCCCCGGCTGCCTGTCATGGTGCCCATTGCTCACCAAGGGTGACGGTTAAGTGCAGAGGACACGTTTCGACACATTCCCGTGAGCTGTGCAGCAGTGTTTCACAATGACAATCACTTCACTTTCACAGTAGTTACGGGGACAGTCCCCCTGGAGACACAATGGTAGGAAGTGGGGTACGACCCTGGACCCTGGACTTTGTGGGACTACTGCCCTCCGGTGGTGACAAGCTGCAAGTGCAAACATCTCAGGGTGTGGGGAATGACAGTCGCATCGTGATATGACATTTTCAAGCACGTATGTTCAATATTTTCCGTTATTATAAAGCAATTTGTTGCTTTTGTAAGTATATTTATTTCTCCACGGGTGGAAAAGTTTTATTATTTCACACCCAGAAAAAATATTATTTTGTACACCTGACTGTTCGCAGTGTGACGACTTTGTAAAAAAAAAAAAATAAATAAATAAATAAATGAAAACGAGCCTCGTGTACGGCGCGGTGACGTCACGCGGCAGGCCGTCGGCGGCCGGTGACGTCACGCGTCAGGGCGGCTCTCGGCGGCCGGCGGTCCTGCTCGGCGCGTCGCTTCGTCGGACGCAGCGCGATGGAGCCGCACGGCGCTTCGACGTCCGGACGCGTCGGCCTGAGATTAATAATTAATAACGCCGCGTGCTGGATCGTCCTGTGCGCGCTGCCGCTGCGGCCGCGCGCGGAGGAGCCGCGTCGGTGTACGGAGGTGAGCGCTTCATCATCATCATCATCATCACCACCACCATTACTCTTAATATTACTTCACCAGCGAGCCGCGGCGGTACGAGGGTTATTACGCGTCCTCTCCGGAGAGAGTCGAGTACGCACGAACATGCCCGATAGTCGGAGCGCTGGATGACAACCGATCATGCTAAAGGTTAATAACAATAATAATAATAATAAAAACGACAGTCGTCGTGGAAAAATGTGCTTTTTATTTTGTAATCGTGAGCCAGTCTGAAGAAGAGCAGAAAGGAGCCAAATGGGCGAATAATCCTCGCTCGTCGGTGGCGAGGCTATAAATAATATTTAAATCGACTCTCCTTCATACCCCTGTGCTAAGGGGATTATTTTCGGCCTCCTCCTCCTCCTCATGAGCATCACTGCAGAGGAGAGGATGGGACAGGTTCCCCTAAAAAACGACTTTATGGATTCGTCCATCCGTCAAGTGTGAGAGACGCTGCGGGCGAGTAAAATAAACGTTAAAATTGTGAATCAGGAGGAAACGATCCTCTGTATGAACACTCATGTAATCCTGACTGATCCTTATTCTGATTGGTCGCACCGTATCACACTGTTGTCAGTGTCACGTGACCAGCTGCTGCCCCTGCCTGACGTTGCTGTGGAACGTCTGGATTAGAGATGCGTGATTTCGTCACAATTTAGTAATAAAATGATCGGCGGCTGTGTTGCGTTGTCCAGCATTTGTTTGTGATGTGGCGTTGTCGTGACGAGTTCAGGACTGACGGACAGGTGAGTAAGTGGTTGTTGGAGGTTCTTCCGGCTCGTCCTCCATCGTCATTGATTTCAGAACCCAACACCTCGACGTCCTGAAAGGACAGACGTGGTGTCAGATTGCCTATTGGCAAAAAAAATAAAAACTCATCCGAAAAAGGTATGGATTTATTGATGCGGGCTCCTGTAACCGTCTGGGAATTCGGCACAGAGCGTGTGGATGTTGGGATGAAGTGACTGTCTCGTGTCACCTGCCGCTGGCAGTGGAGGCTCATCGAGGATCACGTCCACTGCACGACGTTACTCGCCTTATTAAGAAAAAGCTACGTGGGTTTAAGTGGGTTTGGGGGCTGTGTAGCGGGTACGGGGTCTGTGGTGGCCTTTCGGGGGCGGTGGTGGCCTAGCGGTTAAGGAAGCGGCCCCCGTAATCAGAAGGTTGCTGGTTCGAATCCCGATCCGCCAAGGTGCCACTGAGGTGCCACTGAGCAAAGCACCGTCCCCACACACTGCTCCCCGGGCGCCTGTCATGGTGCCCACTGCTCACTCAGGGTGACGGGTTAAATGCAGAGGACAAATTTCACCGTGTTCATCGTGTGCTGTGCTGCTGTGTATCACAAGTGACAATCACTTCACGTCACTTTACTTTTGTGTTTGGACGCGCCTGGCGCGCCGGGAGGGCTTTATCGGCTTCCTGCGGACCACAGCGCTTCCTTCCCCCTCCTCGCCCGCGCCAGGGCCCGGAGCGTTGAAAGGGCCGCTCCGGCCAGGCTGGAGTTCGCCGTCCTGAATAAACTCCCGGTCACGGGGAAGTAAAACGCGGTGGATTTCTGGGGTTCAGGGTAGGACCCTTCGGGGTTGCCAGATTTCTACTTTTCGAGTAAACGAGGCAGCAGCATGGCCATTGATGAACTGAATAAACTAGCATGTTTATAAATGTTATATTTTGGCCAGGTTTACTGAATATATATGTAATGTCAATATAAATAAACAATTTAAAAATGACAATAGAATGGCAGGGGGTTAGGGGTCATCCGCGTCTGACCACTGCGCCACTGAGCTCATGTCGTTGGGACCACAATGTCACTTTCATCCGAGCGGCGGTGTCACGTTTCCGGGACGGCGAGTTCCAGAAGGACCGCCGCCGTGGTGGGCGGGGCCACTCCATCAATCAGTCCACACTCACGGGAATGACAGCCGAGGACCGTGCCAGTTCTTATTTTTGACCAGCCAGGGTGTGATAGAAATCGTCATCGTTGTTGTAAAATAATAACATATCATCGCTAGTTATGTAATTATTGGTAATAATTACAGAATTACATAATGTAATTAATTGGTAATAAGGAGGACACTATTGGCTCATCCCTGTGAAATATTTTATTTGGTCAGAATAAATCTGAACTGTGGGTGTCTGTCTCACCTGAGTGGTAGTAGGGTGGTGGTAGCCTAGCGGGTAACACACTCGCCTATGAACCAGAAGACCCGGGTTCGAATCCCACTTACTACCATTGTGTCCCTGAGCAAGACACTTAACCCTAAAATTGCTCCAGGGAGACTGTCCCTGTAATACTGATTGTAAGTCGCTCTGGATAAGGGCGTCTGATAAATGCTGTAAATGTAAATGTAAAAATGTAAATGTAAGCACCCGCTCAACACACACACACACACACACACACACACTGTATTTACGACGTGCTGCTGCTGCTCAGCTCAGAGATTACTGATCGTCTGTCAGATCCTCAGTGGGCGGGGCTACATATGGCCCCATATCAACCAGAACACCCCTCCTCCCCTATCCGTTGCCATGGCGTTAGCTGCTGTTGTCGTGGCTTTTTTGTCTGCCAGAGGAAGAGGCGTGGCCTGAGAAGACCAACACCATGAGCAGCGAGGAGCGTGACTCAGCTGAACAGACACTTCACACACACACACACACACACACACACACACACACACACACACACACACACACACACACACACAAAGGAGAACAGCAAGACACTGGCAAGATGTGTGATCAGCATGAGATGATGACCCCAAAATATATATGATATATGTTGCCTGAATGAAATGGTGCTTTCACCCTCCGGAGATGTTTCCACCTCATCAGTGGGATTGTGCGTTGGCGGGAGAGCGGAAGTACGGTCCACAGATTCGCGTTGGCGGCCCGTCCATGCGTGAAAACGTCGTGGTCTGGAAGTATGACCACCGGGAAAGAAAAAGAGTCCGCGGCTGATGGAAAATGGTCTGCTGACTGCCTTGTCACATGATGCTGATGAACCCAGACCTGATCAAATGAAGCAGCCCCAGACCACAGCACCTGTCTCCACAGGCTTGGACTAGAAGGACACGGAACACCAGCTGCCCCCACTACAGAAACCGAGGCAACTGTGACCCCTAAGAGGTGAAAGGTCGAGTTCAGTAGGTCTTTATTTATTACTGAGAACCTTTGTGAAATAGTTCCAAATAGTTCCGTAGCAACATCACGCAGGTGGCCATGTGACCTTGTGACACAACAGGCTACGCAGCTCCTCGTCCAGGCGATGGTCATCTCTAAACTCGACTATTGTAACTCTCTCCTGGCTGGAGTCTCTGCAGTCACCATAAAACCCGAAACACACCCACGTCCTGGATCTCCTCACCTCTCTCCACCGGCTCCCGGTATCTGCTCGCATTGAGTTTAAATCCTTGATGCTGCCTACAGGGCTGTAAATGGAAGTTGGGCCTTATCAGGGCTCTTAGATTTTAACTCACAATCTATAGAAACCAAATGAGAATTGCTGGTGTCTTCGTCTTGTAAGTCGCTTTGGATAAAAGCGTCTGCCAAGTAAAGTAAAGACCCTAAATGACGATATTTAAGGAGGCGCATCCTCAGAATGATTCCAGCGTGTGTGTGTGTGTGTGTGTGCGAGTGATTCTGTTCTTCTTGTTTTCAGTCGGACTACTATTTTGAGTACACGGAGTGTGACAGCACGGGGTCGCGGTGGAGGGTGGCCATTCCACACACCCAGGGCGGGTGCACCGGCCTGCCCGACCCTGTCAGGGGCGCTGACTGCAGTAAGTATGTGTGTGTGTGTGTGTGTGAGAGAGATAAGGAACGTTTGTTTGTGGTCAGTAGTGTGTGTGTGTGTGTGTGTGTGTGTGTGTGTGTGTGTGCAGCATGTTTTGGTCGCGCCTCTCTTATCACGTGGGAGGAATTTTCTCTCATCGCGCCCGGCTCTGCATCTGCATTTTTAGCATCGGCTCGGCGTCCTCGACCGGGTGTCTCAGACGGAAAGCAGACGCAGAGCCCCGCCCCCCAACCCCCCCCGGATCCCGGGAATAACCTTCAGCGTTTCCCAGTCGCTCCAGGTTTCCTGAGTATTACACGGTTACGAACCCCGCAGCGATGCGGACGCAGATGCTGCGGTGAAAAGTGTCCACGGGTTACGTAAGGGACAGATCGAGGTCAAACGTCACCATTACAGCAAGGGGAACGAAGGCAGTAACGTACAGAGCGTTTATAAGCCAGCCCATGCATAATTAATGCAGATCTTCTGTATCGGTGGTCCTGGATCATCTAACGGCGCAGGATGTTATCCGCTCTATTTTCTGGGGAGGGAACAGCGGTCATGAATGAGTGATGAGTAACAAACGAAAGGGAAGTGCGGATTGTAGGCCCGTCGCCATGGTTACGAAGTGGCAGCCGGGGTGTTGCCGTGGCTGCCGATGGCACATCTGAGAGCAGGTGGCTGCCATGTTTACCCATGGAGGTGGCCTGTGTGTGTGCTGATAAGACGCTAATGGTCTCTGTTTTCATGACCTCATATTTGCATGAAATAATGCGCGGGTGGGTCGTCCTTCACGCTCGTTCACCAGAGCTCCAGATCTTGTCTGGTCCTGTAATGCAAGTCCAGCCTCGGTCGCTAGACGCTGTTCATCCAGACGTCCGGTTCTAACTCGGGATCCAATCCAGCGGAGGAAGACTTTAGTCTGGATCCGAGAAGGTTGTGTGAGGAAAACATTTACATTACATTTACTCCATTTATCAGACGCCCTTATCCAGAGCGACTTACAATCAGTAGTTACAGGGACAGTCCCCCCCTGGAGCATCTTAGGGTTAAGTGTCTTGCTCAGGGACACAATGGTAGTAAGTGGGTTCATAAGCGAGTGTGTTACCCACTAGGCTACTAACACCCTGGAAAACGATCATCTCGGGTCCCTCCAAGCCAACTCTAATGTTACGTTATATTAGGCTCCTCCCCCATCATCCTTATTCATGTGATTGTGTTTCTGCTTCTTCACGCACCTCTTCTGCTGTCGCTGTTTCTTGGTTCTGATGCTGTCGCTGTTGATGTGATTAGGCCCCTCCCCCTCGATATTGATTGTCTCTCTCTCTCTCTCTCTCTCTCTCCAGCATTCTCCTGCGAGGCGGGGGAGTTTCTGGAGATGTCGGCGCAGGAGTGCACGGAGTGCGCAGCGGGAACCTACTCTCTCGGCAGCGGCATCCGTTTCGACGAGTGGGACGACATTCCCGCGGGATTCAGCAGCCTGACAACCTACCTTGACAACGGGCCCCATATGGAAGATGGGCTCACCTGCAACAGGTGAGTGGTTTATGGAGGGGCGGAGCTTTTCCACACCCGCCTCCTCATTTGTAAGGTACCAGTTACATGGTTCTCTTCTAGTTCTGTTTGAACGACTTTTGGTGACCAGCGGTGGCCTAGCGGTTAAGGAAGCGGCCCCGTAATCAGAAGGTTGCTGGTTCAAATCCTGATCCACCAAGGTGCCACCGAGGTGCCACTGAGCAAAGCACCGTCCCCACACACTGCTCCCCGGGCGCCTGTCATGGTGCCCACTGCTCACCAAGGGTGATGGTTAAATGCAGAGGACACATTTCACTGTGTGCACTGTGTGCTGTGCTGCTGTGTATCACAATGACAATCACTTCACATTGTCTGAACCTCTGACGTTTGTAGATGGTGGGTTTTCTGTGAACGTGCTGGTGGCGGTTCTGTGTGTGTGTGTGTGTGTGTGTGTGGGGGGGGGGGTCATGTTACAGAACATGCGTCCCCTCCAGCTGCTTCCAGGGATGAGACAGAATTCTCAGATCTCAGTCCAACAGAGCAGCTTTGGGAAGATTTTGATTTTGAGAAATGAGTTCTGGAGTAAAAATGCGTGGCTAACAAACCTGCAGGAACTGCAATGATGCCGCAACAGGACGTAGCAAAATGTGGCTGAATCCGAGGCTGTGACTAATTCCAGCCGTCCCGCTGTCTGGAACTTGCTACATGTTGTGTTGTTTTTTTGTGCTTTCCAGCTCTTCGTGGGTTCCTCAGGGCAACTATCTGGAGTCCAACAGGGACGAGTGCTCGGTGTCCCTCATCTATGCCGTGCACCTGAAGAAACCAGGCTCCATCTCCTTCGAGTACCAGTACGAGGACAACAACGTCTTCTTCGAGTTCTTTGTACGTCTCCTTCCCACCCACTCCGCTCTCCCACGCTCTCGTCTGGCAACATCGTGGGTCTTTGTGAGCTGTACAAATTCCTTAAATTTGTCTAAGCACTTTTGCAGACAGCCACCTGGCAGTGGGTGTGGCCATGTTGCCACGTCAGGTTATTATTATTATTAACATTTACATTTGGCAGACGCCCTTGTTCAGAGCGACTTACAACTTACTGTCAGTGAAGTGATCAGTTCTGGTTCACTAGGACATAAACCATGAATACAATCATTCTCACAGTCAGATTACAAGAAAGCGTTTTCAAGTTACAGTACAGGCCAAAAGTTTGGACACCTTCTCATTCAACGTGTTTTCTTTATTTTCATGACCATTTATGTTGGTAGATTCTCACTGAAGGCATCAAAACTGTGAATGAACACATGTGGAGTTCTGTACTTAACAAAATGTACTTAACAAAAAAAAAAAAAGTGGGCAGCGGTGGCCTAGCGGTTAAGGAAGCGGCCCCGTAATCAGAAGGTTGCCGGTTCGAATCCCGATCCGCCAAGGTGCCACTGAGGTGCCACTGAGCAAAGCACCGTCCCCACACACTGCTCCCCGGGCGCCTGTCATGACCAAGGGTGATGGTTAAATGCAGTGGACAAATTTCACTGTGTGCACCGTGTGCTGTGCTGCTGTGTATCACAAGTGACAATCACTTCACTTTCATTTCACTTCACTTCAAAAAGTGGAGACCTGACCTCCACAGTCACCGGACCTGAACCCAATCCAGATGGTTTGGGGTGAGCTGGACCAACAAGTGCTAAACACCTCTGGGAACTCCTTCAAGACTGTTGGAGAAGCATTTCAGGTGACGACCTCTTGAAGCTCATCGAGAGAATGCCAAGAGTGTGCAAAGCAGGAATCAGAGCAAAGAAACTAGAATATAAAACATGTTTTCACTTATTTCACCTTTTTTTGTTAAGTACATAACTCCACATGTGTTCATTCATAGTTTTGATGCCTTCAGTGAGAATCTACCAACGTAAATGGTCATGAAGATAAAGAAAACGCGTTGAATGAGAAGGTGTCCAAACTTTCGGCCGGTACTGTATGTGTAAATGACCCCAAACATTTGCATCCATGTATATCTCCACTAGTTTCAAACCATCAGAAACAGAATGGCAATAAATGTAGGTGGAATTTGAGATTGCGAGATTTCCTGAAGAATTCACACAGTTCTGAGGATCACACAGACAAAGCAAGTCGACCCCCCGCCACTCAGGGTCTGTTTGTGATTTCCCACCACGTCACTCCGCTCACAGTCCAAGGCGTTCACAGCTCCGGGACGCACTTCCCGTTTCCATGGACCCCTGGAATACCGGAGTACAACCACGTGTGACCTCCAAGTCAACTGATCAGCAAAGACTTTTATCTGTTTAAAGTGATACATTTGTTTGCAGATTCAGAACGACCAGTGTCAAGAAATGGACCAAAACTCAGACAAGAAATGGATCAAACTGACGAGTAATGGCGAGTGGCGAACACACACAGTAAGTGCATCACGCGCGCTCAGATGCTGAGCCTCCTGGTCTAGAACCACACGCAGTGGTGCCGTGGTGCTGAACTCATGCCATGCTGTTCTCAGGTCGGCCTCAAGTCCGGAACCAACATTATGTACTGGAGGACCACAGGCATCATGGTGGGGGCGAAAGTGGTGAAGCCAGTGCTGCTGAAAAACATCCAGATCGAGGGTAAAATCCCCCACGCACACGATTCATTTGTGACTGATTCCTAAATTCTAAAGCTTGCAGTAATTACAGAAGCTTTCATTATTACAACATTATTACAGCAGTTCACACGTGTGAACGGAATTGTGGGCCTGTAGGGTCGCGTTGGTCAACAGTGGCGTTGAATCAGGACTAGAAGCTGTTATTAAATCACCGTGGCCCATAGCTCCCACGCTTTAATAATGTGAGCGGATCTCCACCCCGAGCGGATCTGAACCCTGAACCCTGAACCCTGCGCTTCCTGGCGGCACTCAGGATGAACCCCCGCGCTCGCACAGACCTTTCCACATAGCCATAATTCGCCTTTTCCTATCACGAAACATCCGAGGAGTCAACAAACGGGGCGGCGGTGGCCTAGCGGTTAAGGAAGCGGCCCCCGTAATCAGAAGGTTGCCGGTTCGTATCCCGATCCGCCAAGGTGCCACTGAGGTGCCACTGAGCAAAGCACCGTCCCCACACACTGCTCCCCGGGCGCCTGTCATGGCTGCCCACTGCTCACCAAGGGTGATGGGTTAAATGCAGAGGACAAATTTCACTGTGTGCACCGTGTGCACATGTGACAATCACTTTACTTTAGAATTTGGAAAGCGTCCGGAGTTTTGTTAAACATCTGAACCAGAGGTGTGAACCTTCACTGGTTTCATCATTCGATACAATTATCAATGCCTTGATTTTTAAAATAATTCTCGTTTTTTTCTACATGACTTCTCATCGTATGTTCCGTTCCGTTCCATTATGTGTTCTCGTTCACACGGACTTCTCAACCAGGCACTTTTCTGGTGTTCGTGGCGTCAGGTGCGTTTTCTTGCCATCAATCTCTACCGAAATCCTGATGAGCGTTCGGAACAGCGACGATCACTAAACAGCGAATGCCAATGAAACGGCAGTTCTAGAAACTAAGAAAGTCACCAAACATCGTCATTACGGTATAATCGATTGGGTCCTGCACTGCATGGGTGCAGATTCGCGATGCGTCGATTACGAGATTCATTTCAACACCCCTGGTGTGAAGTCCCGTTTGCTGTTCTCTCCGAGACCGTTTCCGAGGGAGCTGAAGGATGGTTGCACAATGTGTGTCAAACGTTTCCCCCGTCCCCGCCGCTCAGGTGTGGCGTACACGTCCGAGTGTTTCCCCTGCAAGCCCGGAACCTTCAGCCGAAGCCCAGGATCCTCCTCCTGCGAGCTCTGCGCCCGAGACACTTACTCAGGCCGGGGGGCCAGTTCCTGTACGGCCTGCGACCAGGACACACACTACTCTGGTGAGCGTGTACACACACACACACACACATACACACTCAGCGACCCACTCTGTCCCCAATTTCACCGTTACTTGTTAGCGAACGGACATTCTCGGTGCTTGTGTGTGTGTTCCACAGCGGAGGGATCAGCCTTGTGTAAGATCAAGCCACCCTGCACCAAGAAGGACTACTTCCAGATACACACACCATGTGACAGCCAGGGCAAGGTGAGGAGCGCACACGTCCGTACCACACGTGGTACATTTCGTAGGTGATCCTGAGACATGCTGGTAATCAGAACGAAAACGTGATCGTTGCGATTCCGCTGCCGTTAGACCCAGATCATCTATAAGTGGATCGAGCCGAAAATCTGCCTGGACGACGTCGAGGGGTCTGTTGCGCTGCCCCCTTCTGGCGAGAGGGAGCCGTGTCCGCCCTGCAATCCCGGTTTCTACAACAACGACACGGCCACCTGCTCGCCGTGCCCCGCGGGGACCTATAGTGACGGGGTCAAAGGTGAGGCCTGCCAGATTGCCCGCGTAGAACACGCTGTGGACATTTTACAGTAAAAGAACGACCCGCATTACACATTTACACCCACAGGATGTGAGTGTGAAGAATTTTGGTTTTTGCTGCATTTACCAGATGCCCGGAGACGCTCAGGATTTAGTGTCTTGCTCAGTAAGCGGGGTTTGAACCTGGGACTTTGTGGACGCCTCGTTCATCCACGAGCGTCTTGCCCACTTGGCCACAAACCACCCACCTTTTTTTTTTTTTGCTGTGAAACCTGCCTAATCTGGCAACACTGTTCTGAACTTCTGAATTTAAAAGTATTTAATGAAGCAGCAATGAGAGTAAACATACACAGGATTTTACTAGAAATAATATTTTCTGCCCCGGTCTAGACGTCATCAGCATTTTTGAATAAACAGATTGAAAAAAAAAAAGACAGTAGAATGCACGAGATCTGACGACCCTGAAGAGCAGATCATGATGAGGCTGTAGCGACCAACCGCACGTGAGATGCAGAACAGCTGGCCAGCACCACCTAGTGGTGTTATTTGACCTTGCAGCAAAGCTGTATTTACCTGTGTTTACCAGTCCTGCCGACCTGGATGGTAATTGGTATTCTGTACTCTCTCCGGTTCACCAGCATGCCAGCCCTGCCCAGCGGGCACGGAACCCGCCCTCGGCTACGAGTACAAGTGGTGGAACGTCCTGCCCGGAAACATGAAGACGTCCTGCTTCAACGTGGGCAACACCAAGTGTGACGGCATGAATGGTGAGGGCTGCATTGCTGTGCTGTGCGTCGTGGTTCCGGGGAGGACAAGAAGGATAAAGAACAAAAAACACACTGACCTTGTTAATCTGACTCCATTAATTAACAGCAATGTATTTAATCTCATCTGATGTTACCTGGACATACAGAGGCACGGCACAATAGAAGTTACAGGAAATGATAGTTTCTCATTTATTAACACAGGTAGATCATTATGGCAGTTACATGTTAATATTGTATATAAAAAAGACACTTACAGGACAGGAGAAAGGGAAACAGAGACAGAAACAGAGCAAGGAGCAAAATCCAGAGAGGGAGCCTGGACCTTAGAGAAGCAGAGGGGGAAAGAGAAAGCCCAGAAGCTCGCGGAGAAGAACAACTCTCCCAACAACTCAATACTGGACATGATTGGTTGCAACTGACCAATCGGATTTTCCTTTGATTTTCCTATCCTTTGTCCAGATTGAACCTCTGATGCAGGAACACTGCATCAGGAGGCCATCCATCCCCAACAAGACTCTCCTGTCTTGGCACTTCAGGCCATTTGTTGGCCTTTTGGCCACCTGGTGACAGTCCTCGGGCCACAGCTTGGAATATAAAGCAATGGTCATCATTAACAAATAAAAAGTCATGGACTTGGAAACTTGCACTCTGTGTGTGTATGTGCTGGGGCAGTGGTGGCCTAGCGGGTGAGGAAACAAAGCATAATTGGAAGGTTGCCGGTTTGGCTGCCCACTGTTCACCAAGGGTGATGGTTAAAAGTAGAGGACACGTTTCACCGTGTCACCGTGTGCTGTGCTTTACAATGACAATCACTTTCACTCTTCACTGTCAGGTTGGGAGGTGGCCGGTGACCACATCCGCAGCGGGGCGGGCGGCTCTGATAACGATTACCTCATCCTCAACCTCCGCGTCCTGGGATTCAAGTGAGTGCTCCGAGTTACGTGAACGTCACTATCTAAAATGTTAAGCAAAACAGCATTAGCGATGTGCAGGTCCAAAATATCAATACGATCAGTAGCGAATGGATACCAGGGGATCGATATATACCACAACTGAAAGGAAACGGTCCAGTAGAAATACATCATGACGTAGTGGCGCTGGGGGGGCAAGGCACATGCCACTGGTGTGCAACAGATACCAGATATTTATGTTCTAGACTCGATTCTCATATTAAACGTCCCCTGACCTTTTATATCGGACTTATTGGTCCCCAAATATTGTATCGGAAGTCTCTTTTACAAATTCAGCCATGGTGCAGCCTCTTCGATCCAATGAGATTTCCCAGGATGCGCCGTTTCACCGTCTGTATCTTTAAATGCTAATGAGGGGGAAAGAGGCGGGACGAGGAGGAGCATAGCCTATAGAAGTTTGGAAGCCATGACGGTGGAGATAATGTTTTAGGTGCGAGGCGGGAAATTCTCTGGGCAGAAAGAGTATGAGAAACGGGAGGTAACCTTTCCCCTTATGACGTCACAAGGAGACAAAATTCCAGATTCCGACCGCCTGAGCTGCCGCTCTCTGGACACTCTTTACACCGATCGCCATTTCTAGCCACCGCAGGACCATAGACATTCCGGGGGAACTTGTATTAATGTTAAATCATCTCACAGTCAGTTTTAATGTCAGGGGACCTTTAAAAGAAATATATTTTGAGGCAAATGTGTAGTTTAAGAAGAACACAATGGAAAGTAATTATACTATCAGGATAGTCTAGAATGATTCTCAGGAACTACTTCTGGTTCCGCCTGTTACATTCGTTACAGAACGTAGCATCCTCTTTGGTTTTTGGAGGGCCAGCTCTGTTCTAGGACGCCCTCTGGACCCAGTGGAGGTGGTGAGTGATGGGAGAATGGTGGCTAACATCTCCCACCCCATGCAGGAAACTCTGACAGCCGGCTGCTGCACCCACGATGTGGGACGGAGAGGTTTCAGGGGGTTCCAAGGGGCAGTGGTGGCCTAGCAGTTAAGGAATCAGAAGGTTGCAGGTTCAAATCCCGATCTGCCGAGGTGCCACTGAGCAAAGCACCGACCCCACACACTGCTCCCCGGGCGCCTGTCATGGCCGCCCACTGCTCACTCAGGGTGATGGGTTAAATGCAGTGGACAAATTTCACTGTGTGCACCGTGTGCTGTGCTGCTGTGTACCACATGTGACAATCACTTCACTTTAAAAAAGGTTCAGAAGGTCTTTACCTCCAACCGCTGTCAGACTCACAGTTGATCTTATCACTATCGCTGATACCAACCTGTATTTTACCTGCCATGGGATCGGAAAGGAAAGCAGCGGTACCGCACGCCCGTAACGCGCATCTCCGGTGCACGTTAGCAGGACCCCGGTAACGAACTCCTTCCCCGTCAGGCTGCCGACGTCCGTCAGCGGAACCTCGGGAACCGAGTTTGGCCGAATCTCCTTCGTCTTTGAGACCATCTGCTCGGCGGACTGCGAGCTCTACTTCATGATGGTGAGCGAGCGCCAGGCTGTGTGTGTGACTTCGTAATCAGGAGGGAGTGTGTTCAGAAAGTTCACTAGATAACTCACAATATTCTAAAAGTACATTTTTAATGAATATTGTCACTCTGATCATTCAGGATCCTAATTTTGCAGGAAATGGTTATTGGCTGCATTGATTTCTCTGTTCTGCATGTAATGAAACACTGATCGGTGTGTGTGTGTGTGTGTGTGTGTGTGTGTGTGTGTCCCTACGTTCTGCAGGATGTTAACAGAAAGAGCACCAATGTGGTGGAGTCATGGGAAGGCAGTAAAGAGAGACAGTCCTACACGCACGTCATGACCAAGAACGCCTCGGTCTCGTACACGTGGGCTTTCCAGAGGACCAACCAGGCGCAGGATGTGTGTAACATACTCCCACACACACACACACCAAACACTCCTAGACACATGCAGCTCACACACAGACTATAACCATACAATGGCTGTGCTAGGCAGTTTGCATAAATCTGACGGTAAATTTGGACATAGACAATCACATATTAATTTGTTATTAGATGCGATTTTAATTGTGATCAATTGACAGAACCTATGATCATAAACCCATACATGCACATCCAAAAATGTGAATTATGTTCATAGCTTCAGAAATGTCTTGTTGGTCAGGTGCGGCAGTACGTGAATGACATGGTGAAGATCTACTCCATCACCGTCACCAATGCCCTGGACGGGGTGGCGCCGTCGTGCCGCGCCTGCGCGTTGCTCACCCAGCAGTCGGGCTCGTCCTGCGTGCCCTGCCCCGCCGGGTACTACATCGACAAGGTCACCAACCAGTGCCAGGAGTGCCCGCCCGACACGTACCTCACCGGGCACCAGATCTATGGCAAAGAGGCCTGTCTGCCATGTGGCCCCGGCAGCAAGAGCAACAAGGTGTGTGTGTGTGTGTGTTAAAGCTGTAATGGGGCCAGAGCCCGACCCTTTTTAAAAGCCCGGCTTTCTTTGCCCACTATGAACACTAGACTAAGAGGAAATGAGCAGGTTTAAAACATTATCGCTAGAGACCATCCTCCGTTTCAGCTGACGATGGTGGTCGAGAATAGCTAACCAAATTAACACTTTTACCAGTCACCGGAGCGAATTTTACCGAATTTTTACCAAAACGATACCTACCTACATTTACATTTACTGCCGTGTGAAGGTGCTCAGCGACTGAGCTGTTCTGACCTCGAGGGGAAATTCATTCGACCACCGAGGGGCCAAGACGGAGAAGATTCTAGATGAGAGTCTTCCTTTTACCTTCAGAGATGGAGTGCAGGGGAAATACCGTGATCAAGAAGGCAGGCTCAGCACCCCTGCGAATTCCCCAAATATGGTAGTGATTTGTGGTAGTGAGGGACTGCGATTAAGCAAGCGGCCTCGTAATCAGAAGGTTGCCGGTTCGAATCCCGGTCCGCCGAGGTGCCACTGAGGTGCCACCGAGCAAAGCGCCGTCCCCACACACTGCTCCTCGGGGGGATGGTTAAATGGAGAGGACACGTTTCACTGTGTGCACTGTCACTTCACTTGACAATCACTTCACTTTATTATAATTGAATTTAAAAGCAGCGAATCATATGGAAAGGATAGGTACTATAGTTTAGGTTGCTGACACACACACACACACACACACATATATACAGGACATTTACCCCAGGAGTCTGACACGATACGACCCGAGCCTGAACAAAACGATAGACATTGATCTAGAGTACGGGATCTCCACCTCTAATGTTAGTCTATATTTCTAGTGACATCTAGTGGTTGTGTGGAGAATGGCAGCTGTAAGCTTTTTGTACACCATCCTGCTTCTACGATTTATTCAATCCAATTCTTTGGGCTGAAGAAAGTGAACTGGAAAAGGCTGTTGGCTGTGGAGGAAAGTAAAAGCGTGTGTGTCAGTGGATTAAGCTCGGGGCAGAGGCAGCCTTCATGCCTGCTGTGCCTAGACAGGATGGCATCAGAGCTGCCGGGTGGCACGGCCCCCTGTCTGGGCGTCTGTCTCGGTCTGTCTCACTAGCCCTGGATTAGTCCCGAGCTCTGGCACTTTGATGAGTATTTGTAGAGTGTGTGTGTATGTGTTAGGTTTTTGTAGGCGGGTTCTCTGGGTTTAATACTAGACATTAAGCCGATGGGGATCAGATAAGCTGCTTTCACTCAAAGATGAAATCAAGAAATAGAAAAATAAAAGAAAGAAATGTTTAAATCCCAATTTCCTTCTTGTTTCAGGTTTGGTTCTGGTCTGATAGCTCTGTATTTCATTACAAGTCATACGAAATCCCACCCTGTGTGTGTGTGTTTGTTTCAGGAACACAGCATGTGCTACAGCGACTGCTCGTTCACACACACTGAGCAGAACCAGACGCTGGTGTACGACTTCAGCGCCCTCGGTCCGGTCGGATCCATTATGAACGGCCCGAGCTTCACCTCCAAAGGAACCAAGTACTTCCACCTGTTTAACATCAGTCTGTGTGGAACCGAGGTATACACACACACACACACACACACATTTACAGGGCACTATTTTCAAACTGGAGCTACGCATTAAACTTATGTCAAAGTCATCCTCAGCGGTTACATGAGCGGTTCGAGATTCATTCAGATCCTCGCTGCTTGGCACTGCAGTCATCAAAAAGTCGTCTAACATTGTACTTTCTATACATTTAGGGGGCGGTGCCTAGATCTAGAGATCAAGTTCCTCGGTGACGACCCCAAACAAAGCATGCAAATGAACCACTCACACCAGTCCCAATCAAATAATCAATCCAATCAATCATTTGTCTGATGTCATCACATTTAAATGCAAAATACAATGTACTACACCTTTTCATCTGCTGCTATGTCAGCACATAAGGTTCTTAAATTTGTAAACTTACATATACCATATATAAATATGATTTTAATTAGGTTTGCTAACTTAAATAATCTGAGGATGAGGACGTAGCCTGCGTGAGGGCTGTCAATCATTTTTTAAACTGTTCCTGGGTATTCTGGGTGACCAAATTTTTGTAAAACCTGAGAACACCTTACCATACGAGCCCCATGCGTAGCACGTGGCGGCAGTTTTGAAAATAGTGCCCACAGATGCAAAGTGCAAAATCATTTGCATTCTTTCATGCATTATAATTTAGAATCATAAAACCTACCAAACCGAAGGGTACAATGAGGGTTTTCGGCAGACCGAATTATTTTATCCTCTAATTTCATTTTAAGCACAGACCGTGATGATCTCTCATCGTTTCCTCCCGTCTCCATCAGGGTCAAAAGGCAGCTGTCTGCTCAGATAATGTCACCGATCTGTCCCATAAAGACCCACAGAGCCCTGAGGCTGCCGAGCTGGCCAACTCGGTGCAGACCTTCATCTGCCAGTCGACCATCATTCCATCTGATGGGCGGGGCCTCAGAGCCTCCCTCTCTTCGCAGTCCATCAGCCTGGCCGACACGTTCTTAGGTGAGATGTTCCCATCAACGAACGCACGATGCTGCTTCTTTCCCAGGAACCTCACAGCTGGTGTGTGGTGAACGGATCAGTGGCAGTGAAAAGGTTCCTGGTTCCACAGAGTTGACTGGTGCTGCTACAGATGTGGTATCTCCTCACCTCCTCTGCACCTCGTCCTTCTGCTGCAAGGTCCATGGGGGTTTATGTGAGGCTGGGCCACTGGTTGCCATTTCCAACACATTCTATTAAAGCTGGGAGCTCCACTCACTGTCTAAACATCTGCACCATGTGACTTTGAGGCCTGGACCTTTATTGGAAACGTGGGGCTGCTGAGGTAGACTGCATCAAGGTTCATGAATCCGCTTTACGGAACCGGTTGAAGAACCCATTCCCAGGTGGTGCAAAAGAGTGATTAGGAAGAAGTAGCGACATGCTGTGCATTATTTTAATCGTGTTGCATTTGCAAATTCATGTTAATTCTTCATGGTCTGTGACAGACGAATGTCTTGTGTGTGTGTGTGTGTGTTTGTGTGTAGGAACCGCTGTCGAAAGCACCCTTGATGGAGTCACTGCCAGGCCAGATCTCTTCCCGGAAACCTCAAAGAAAGTTCCGGATGTCAACTTCTTTTACCGGTACAAGTGGATTTAGGATTTGACATTTACAAGTCGTTCTTTTTGGAATCAATTTGCAGCCATTTAAATCTAAAATGATCCTCTTTACTTTTCTTAGCCTTCTTAAAAAATAAGTCTCACGTGCCTGGTCGTCTAGATTCTGGAAAAATGAGAGATAAAACAGCTGCTACCAGCCATTGTGGTCCAGCTGCATGGCTTTTAGTCAAGTGTACTATAAATAAGATGGTGCAATAAATCAGTAAAATGGCCATTCTGCAGAAATCATTAGTTAAGAGTGAACGAGCAGTAAATCTCCTGTTGATGGGATCACGAGAAGATTAATAAGGTTATATTTTGAGCATCTGTGGTGGAAGCCTGCGTATTAATGCATGCATAATAGTACTAATAAAAGAAGAAAAGCACCATTTAATTTTCCTCCTCAGCTCCCCTCAGGTCACGTCGTCATGTGAAAGTGGACGACATGCGGTGGTGACACTGCGCTGCAACCCAGAAAAGTCATCCAGGGGAGAGCTCTCCGTGCCCAGGTACTGTAACGCTATTACCCAGCATGCACCAGACCAGCTTCCTACAACGGTGCACCGGGAAGATTAATTGCAAAATAACATATACAATATTTAGACCAGGGTTTCATGGCCTATGTAATCTTGCTAGTATGATGTTAATATGACCAAATGATCATAATTTTTGTGTCTGTGATTTCTGCACGCATTAAATTTATGCAGAATGCTACCGGAACTAATTATATCATTTTCCACCTTCGACATATGAGCATGTAGATAAATTGAGCATTTCGATGCTCTGAGCTCCGGCTGGGACCGCGATTTCTGCTTTTTGTCCGGCTCTGACAGCAGCTCACGGGTTCCTCCTTTGTCCCGCTCTGTGTACCGTGCCCTTCACATTCCTCAAGAGGTCCAGTTTGCTGCCACTTCTTGTTTATAGGACGCTGCGTGGTGCTCTGTGAGTCCCAGACACGGATGCGGCGCTTTCCCCCTTTTCACCGGCGCTCCTCAGAGCCGACGCTCAAATGCACACTGGGCCTTTGAATCCGGCGCCGGGACACATTCTCTGCTGGAGACGGACATGAAAAGGACTGGGGACGAAATCCCAACGGCGGGCTCGGTGTGCAGAGATGCACAATGGCCCTGGCGGATGCCGAATTGGTCACGGAGGCTTCTTAATTGAACCGGCTTCTGAAAAAAACATTTATCTGGCTGAAGTGACGAGTGCAGGGGCTGCTGGGAGCTTCAAACAATGAAAATAATCACCATCGCCCGAACCACGTTCCACCTGCTGAATTCGTCCCGCAGTCGTTCTAATTGAAGGTCGTGTCCGTGTCACCGTTGATCACATGACCCCGTTTAGTAGAACGTTCGCAATGAAATGCTGATCGGGAGGTCCGTGGACCCTTAAAAACTTCTTAAATTTGAGTTTCCACAATTAAATATCCTCAAAAGTTTAAAGTTCTTAAAAATACCGCAGAGCGAATAAATCAAATGAAAGAAGCCATGGAAATGACCAGGCGTGGACCTCTGAGCGATGCCCATGTCAGACATACCAAAAACCGCCACTGGAAATGACCCCAGTGGGTACAAACCGAAACATCGCAGTCATCCCCTAGTGGCTTGCAGCAGGTAACATGAGTCTGTTAACATTGACAAGGGCTGAGAAATAACCGAAATGAAATTGAAAGGAAAATTTTATATATGCAAAAATGCAATCGCAGTTTTATATAAGAGCGTGATTATCAAAGCCTCGATTATCAATGCATCCCGACTCGTCCCATTCATTTTTCTACATGACTTCACATGATGTTTTTAAATGAGTCAGTGGGATGAGAGCGAAGGTCTCGTTCACATGGACTTCTGAACCAGGCGGACTCAACGCCAACCGACTTTCAAAGCGTCCACATTCAACGTTCCCTCGGTGTCAATTTGTGCCATTAAATAGCGATGAGCAATGAGCGAATGCCAGTGACACGCAGCTAAAAAAAAAGTTCATGCATTGATTATGAGATGAGTTTCAACTCCCTAATCTTTATCATATCAAAATAATTATGGGGTGGAAGGGGTTGAAATTGGTCACCGCCAGCAAGTTACAGCCCCGTGTGACACAGTGCCACGTTCCCTCCTTCCTGTGTACAGTCAGTGTCCAGCGGGGACCTGCGACGGCTGCAGCTTCCACTTCCTGTGGGAGAGTTCCAGCGCCTGCCCACGCTGCACCGAGGCCGACTACCATGAGATCGAGGGAGCATGCAAGGGTGGAGTTCAGGTATGTCCTTGGTCATGTGAAGTCAACATTTGTGTGGACGGCTGTTGAGTTCCCTGTGTCCTGTGTGTGTGTCCCTCCAGGACACGCTGTATGTGTGGAACGAGCACAGGCTGTGTACCGGCGGCGTGTCTCTGCCCGAGAAGAAGACCTGGCCATGCGAGGCCATCGACTTCTGGCTGAAGGTGGGCGCTGGTGTTGGGGCTTTCTGTGCCGTCCTGCTGGTCTCGCTCACCTGTTACTTCTGGAAGAAGAACAAGAGGTAAAGATGTGAACCTTCACTGGTCTCACGATTCGATTCGATTACGATTATCAACGCCTCGATTAAGAACATTTTCTACGTTTACAGCATTTATCAGTCACCCAGAGCGACTTACAATCAGTAGTTACAGGGACAGTCCCCCCCTGGAGACACTCAGGGTTAAGTGTCAGGGACATGATGGTAGTAAGTGGGGTTTGAACCTGGCTCTTCTGGTTCATAGACGAGTGTGTTACCCACTAGGCTACTACCACCTCTACATGACTTCACGTGATGTTTTTAAATACGTCAGTGAGATGAGAATTAAGGACGTCTGAACCTGCCATTTTTTTGTGGGGCAGTCGTGGCCTTTAGGGGCCAGTGGTGGCCTAGCTGTTAAGGAAGCGGCCCCGTAATCAGAAGGTTGCCGGTTCGAATCCCGATCTGCCAAGGTGCCACTGAGGTGCCACTGAGCAAAGCACCGTCCCCACACACTGCTCCCCGGGCGCCTGTCATGGCCGCCCACTGCTCACTCAGGGTGATGGTTAAATGCAGAGGACAAATTTCACTGTGTGCACTTCACTTTTTCTGACGTTCGTAGCATCAGGTGCATGCAACGTTTTCTTGCCGTCAGTTTCAGGGGAGGTGTTGCAACTAACGAGATGCATTTACTTCGTTACGTTTACTTGAGTATCTTTTTGAAAAAAATTTAGCTTTAAAACGAGATATTTTTTACTTGATTTGTGAATAAGAAACTGTACTCTTACTTCGCTACATTGGGCAACACTCGTGCCGTTACGTTTTTTTTGCCAGACAGACCCGTCAGTAGACCTAACACCAATAATCACGACACTGTTTCACCAATCAGACGTATTCGTGCATTCTGCCTGAATACATCGTTTCTAAAAAATACATTAATTAATTAAAAACGTACTTTTGGAGTATTATAATTTTGGAGAAACGCTACTCACACTTGACTAAAAATTTTGTCTACTCCACCCACCTCTGGTCAATTTCTACCGAAACCCCGATGATCGCTAAACGGCGTCAAGTGAACGGCAGTGAAACAGCCACGAAGCGGCATGAACTCCAATCAGGCCACCGTCACTACCGGCACTACTTTTTACGCAGAAAATCACCAAGCAACGTCATTATGAAATAATCGATTATGTTCATCCAGATAAATTTCTACCCCCCTAGTGTCATGTGACGTCATATTGACGATCTGTGTCTCTGATAGGCTGGAGTATAAATACTCCCGCCTGGTGATGTCGGCCAATAAGGAGTGCGAGCTGCCGGCGGCGGACAGCTGCGCCATCATGGAGGGAGAAGGCGACGGGGAGGAGCTGGAGGACGAGGTGGTTTACTCCAACAAACCCTCTCTGCTGGGCAAGCTGAAGGCCATCGCCACCAAGGTGAGCTTCCGGGAGGAGCGGCGGTTCCTACTGAGGTTTATTTTAGGTTCTCTCAACTTCTCGTGTTCTACAGTTTGTTAAGGGTATGATGGGACGGACTTTGATGGGACCTTGGAGAATTTGAGGGCCGAGAAAACGGCTAGCAGGGAAATTTCTAGCCGCAATCGTTCTTATTCAAACATTAACGGTGGAACAGCACAGTGTCACGGCGGCAGCAGCAACAGGACAGAGCGGGACGGATGCATTCGCTCCATGATGAGGCTTTAAATGGACGCGGGAGGAGGACGCCCCGTGGGGACATGTGGCAGCGGATCTCGGGTAAATTGCAGGTTAGGATGTAAGTGGACAGACGGAGTAATGGCCCCTGTCCTGCTTGTCCCCAGTTCATGTTGTCCTGAATTCCTTCTTTAATGCTCGTACTTTTTACAATTGCCGTCTCTTACACATGCAGGGGGACATAAAGGATGTTCACTAATGTCACATTCACCCTTCAGAGGGCCTGAATTAAAGCGCCGATAATCTGCCTGTTGGTGTTGGTTGTGGGCGTGGTCACGTTCGTGGCGTCCACCGTCACCGCAGTGTGGAGCTGTAATCAGGCCTGAAAAGTTAGGTGCAGCAAGGAAATGTGTGGCGAGTTGAGTGGGTTCAAAACATCTTTGTTAGAGGCTTGCCTCCGTTTCACCATTTGCACCGCTCCCTCTCGCCATAATTAAAATGCATCACCTGACAACGCGGGCGAATCGTACGGAAAGGACGGGTACTATAGACGGGAAGCTCGTGTCCACTGACCGCGCATTTACCGCGCAAGACTAAAATGATGGAAACTGAGCTCGAAACCAACCCGGGGGGCCGGGTTTAAATCGTCCGGAGTATAGAAGAAGCTGTCAATCATGCCTACACACTCACCCCCATGGTTAGAAAAGTGTCTGAAGTAATTACACACCAACATACCGATAAATTCCTGACGCCGTCTTCCTCCAATTCCAGCCACCGAGAGCTCGTGGAACGTGCCGCTTGTTGCCGTGGCAACAGTCTGTTGTGGCATCTTCAGTCCTTGGCCTTTTCAGAGCGGAGAGACCCTGACCCCAGCCGAGGTTCTCCGATTCATTCCGCTGTTCCCTCTGTGTTCCCGTCTCTAGGGTAACGAGGAGTGCGGCGAGTCGGTCCAGCTGAAGTCATCGAGGCCGGAGAGGTGGGTGTGGGGGTAGAGACGGCGAGAAGCAGGAGGAGAGGAACCCATCAGACAAACAAGACCTGGACATCCGATGGGGACCCTCAAAAAAAAAACAAAAAAAAAACAGGACGCAGCCTGAGAAGCGGCGCTAACTGGTGGCCTTAACTGGGCGGGACTCAGCACCCATCCCAAAGGGATCGCTGGTGGGAATTCTGCTGGACAATTCTGCTCAGGAAAAGAAGAGATTCTTCGAATTCTCAACAGAACGATTCCTCAGCACCAGGTGTTCTTTTTCCTCTTTCTTTTTCTACGTTTCTCCTGTTCATCTTTCTGGTTTTTTTTTCCACTGCCCAGCGGACACAGGAACTGAGCGGAACCGATGCTACGGACATATATAGAACAAGAGCGTCTGTTACTCGGTAGGAAATGGCAACTTCAGCTCTTGACCACAGAAGGAGCTCCTCCACATTTTGCGCAGCGAGTCAGCGCCCTTGTTGCGGGTGCGTGGCAGTGTCACCTCCACACACACACACACACAGCGCCCCCACAGGCCCGGGGAGGAATGGCGGCCACGGCACGACGCTCACCTCCGCACCCCTCCGCAGTGTGACCCGACGCCCATCTCCGTGACATTCCAGAACGCGTGTGAAATGATCCCCCCCGAGAGGCGTTTTATTGAATTCATTTGCGAGATAATGAAGTGCTGCGTTAATTACGACTATTATATAATGCATTTTTCTCGTGCTCGTGTGAACAGGTTCTTTATGTTTAGATGTAGAGAGGCTGTGGGGTTGGTGTGATGCGGTACTCTAGGAACATTACACTGACATACGTTCATTTTTTTTCAAGGACCCATGAGGGGAATAAACGGATCTAAACAAATGTAAATCAATCACACACACACACACACACACAAACACACACCTTCTATTTAAATGACGAGGCACCGATGTTGCTGGAGTTGCCGTCTGTTTCTGTTGTAATAAATACTTGTTTGCACTGACGAGACCTCCGCTCTGACTCATTAAATGGGGGCGAGGGGATAATTGAGTTCATTAGCATTCCGAGAGAACGAGCGCCCTGCTCATCTCCCACTTCCCGTCACGCCTTCGTCCCTGGACTCGCTCCGTCCCTCCAGATCCCTGCACTCGCTCTTTTGCACCTTCCAGCTGTGGAACTGTGATCAAACCCAAGGTCCGTCTCAGAACAGTAGCTGGATCGAAGCTCTGTGTCCTTTTCCAGAGACGAGATGTTCTGCTTGCTGCATTGTCTGCTACGTTCGTGCTCCAGCAGCCGTTGTTTGAACGTTCTGATGGTGTCTTTTGCTGACCCTGAAGTGAATGATGCAAACGCAACAACACGCATCATGTTCTGTACATTTCGGGTCGAGTCGAAGATGGCATCATTGTGATCATCATCTTCATCATCATCACACTGTATCTTGCTGAGCTGTAGATCTTGCATTTCCCAACGTGACCCTGAACATAGTCGCTTCAGTGTGACTGTAAATACATGTTTTTATGAAGTGATCAGTGTTCTGTAAAATATGGTCCAGGGTATATGTAGGAAATGCAGGTTTCAAATGTATAAATTGATTTAAATGTACAAAACACTCATGATTATCACTGCTATTACACATTCTAATAATAACAATAATATAATCATTTATCAGTCCAACCTGTGTGAAATAGGTGGACCCATTGCAGTGGTTGAGCTTTGGTGGATGGATGACGTAGGAACTCAGAGCTTGAATAATGTCTGCAGAAACGTGTGAAATATTTGATGAAACTTCTGTTGATCGCTGCGGCTCTTCGTCCTCATTGAGGATGAGGTGTGCGGCTGGCTGCCATAGAAACAGACTTGTCCTCCGTAGCGAGAACTCGGGCGGGGTTCTGTCTCTCTGTTCCCTCAAGGCTGCGAGGCCTCATCCAACCCCGGGAACTCTGATGAAATTCTCCCATCAACACTCTCCACCGCTGTCCCCCCCCCGACTCTTTCTCCTCTGTCCTCTCCCGGGGCTCCACCTGCAGTCCAGACGGACGATAAAAGAGGCCGTTTCCCCGCCTTTCAAACCCAACGTCGGAGGGGCCGAGCCCTTCAGAGAATGAAATCCTCCGTCACACTTTCAGACGCGGCCTGACGGGAGGGGGGGTGCGCGTTTGGGCGCAGACTGGCTCTGCTTTGGCGATGACGTGGATCGGGTGACGTTGGTTCCCGCTGGACGTGGGACCTCGTCTCCTCACCAGCCCTCAGATTCTCTCATGTTCGTTCCATCTCCTCTGTTGTCCCCGAGAACCCTCGCCCCCCGATCCCACTTAGGACCCAGGACATGGAGGCGCCACCCATGAAGGTCACGTGTCGCTCCGCTGTGAATGCCGGGTGTCACTCAATTATAAAGGCCTGTACCCCGTCGAGGACGCCGAGCTCAACGTTCCTAGATCCTGGGCACCGCCAGAGTAGCTCCGTCCCTCTCCGTTTCCGAGAGTCTCCTGAGGTCACGTCTCGAATTACCCCACAGGAGACAGAAATCAACATGCAGACACAGACAGGCGCGGCTTGTCGTTATTGTTTATTATGATGTCATGACGCCCTTGTTATTGCACACAGCGCGCTGTGACCTCTGACCTATTGCTTTTGAGTTCAGACCAGATTGACAGCAACACCACCGGCCGGAACCTGGCCTGGGGTAACAGGTGAACACGAATACATTCGACGAGGATGAAGAAAAAAAAAAGACGGGCGGGGCGCTTTTTATCATGAGTGACACCGATCTGGGTGTCACTCAGGGTGACATCGATGACACAAAGTCCACTGCAGACTGCATTTGGACGTCATAGGCGTCACGATATCTAAGGTGTGAACACGTGAACTATTTCAGTGTGTCTGAACAGGCCGACGCTTGAAAATGACATATTTTAATGAACCAATTAACCACCAGGACACTGGCGACTCTGTCTGGTGAAAAATATTGATCTCCCCTCGCATCATGTGACCTCTGATTTTTTTTTTGTTTTTTAATACATGTTGAGCTGATGATTGATAATAATTTTGTGCTTTTGAAAAACCAACACAGCATGTACCATTGTGACTAAAGTTCAAGCTACCATGACTTCGAAAAATCACCGTATTGTGCATACAAATTTTAATATATACACACCGGGCCATATGGGTTCACTCTTTAAAAAAATGCTATCGCTGCATTGTGCCATCATCTTTGAATAAACACGCATAAAGATAAGAAAACACAGTATGTATGAGGGCCCCGCCTCTTTCTGTCGTCCTGCGTTCTCATTGGCTGATTATCAATATGACGGACGGGCAAATTTTATAGTTTTGCTTACGTGTTACAGAAATCGCTGTCATTGTGAGGCTATGAAACGCATTCTAAAATAATGATACAGTAATCCGAGACACATTATAATGCATTATAAATGTGTTTGTAATTCACTTAATAATTAGGGCTTTCCCATGTGCTTTACTGCCAAATCCAGAATGCATCTGCCTCGCTTTCTCCTCACGGTGCCATTTTCATGCCAGCGAATGAGAGAAGTCGAGGAAGGAAAAGTCTTATCTGGAGGCACAAGCACCAGGAGGGGTGTGACAGGGGTCGTTTGCAGGTGAAGGGTCACCGCGGGTCACCCTACTCCTGTGATGAGAACTTGTCCCCATGTAGCCGTCATACCGACAGAAGGAAACGCTGACAGCAGGTTGGCTTTTTTCTCTGTGAAAAACGTCTGGGCGAGACACTGAGAAGCACTGTTGAAAGGACGCCTCGGTAGAAAACGACAAGACACACGTTAAGGCACAGATAAACGTTGTTAAAAGTAGGGATGTGCGGATCGAACCTAAATGCCGATACTATCGATACCAAGTCTTCTATCTCCGTAACATATCGCTCCTCACACATCAACGTAGCTCAGTGACGTCAGATTATCTTACAAACCCCGCCTCCCAGACAAACGGCCACCAAAGCCTAGCCACGCCCCCTGCAAATCACGACACACCGTATCGAATGGGTATCGCCGATACCAACCTGAATTTTACTTGGTATCGGATCAAAAAAGGAAACCGGTGGTATCGCACACCCCATAATTAAAAGAAACAACACGGCGTTTAGTGAAAAGGACACGCCCTCGCTGCTGCCCCGCACGGGGGGCGGGGTCTCGCTCAGACCCTCCCCCTTCCGACCAGGAAACTTGTGCTGTTCGAACCGTCATTAACAATCACATTTATGTACAGCTCATGTACAACACAGAAATACAGAAGTGCAGTTTGTAGGCCTTTCGACTGTCCGTCCAGGGTTCCGTGGGACTACGTCTGGTCCAAAATGCACCGTATTACAGTGGGGGTGGTGGGACATGGTTATTTACAACAGACAATACAAAGCTATCAAAAAAACACGTCTCCAAAATCATCCTAGAAAGAGTTTTGTTCTGCTCGTACTCTACAACAATCGCAGTTAATATGTACAATCCCTAGAAAATAATTTAACAATAATAAGAACAATGATTATAATAATCGTAATTCACATTTTCTACATACTGAGGGAGTGGCTAGCTTATGGGTGGAGCACAATGTGTGCCGATTGACTAACAGTCGCAGAGAACAGGGCGTGTTCGGGGCGTGTCACAGGGAGGAGGTGGTGGAGTCGATGATCTCTCTGCCGTTGCAGACGGTTGGGACGTAGTGGGCGGCGCCCGCCGAGGCTGTGGGGGGAGAGGGGAGAGGGTCAGAGCAGGTCCCGCTAAGCCCCACCCACCAAGAAACTTGTAAATAACTCATGAAAGAATAAAGTTACGTTAAAACCAAGCACACAATTGTTTTTCTTGTGAAATTATTAATAAATTTGATATGTCACATGACCCTCTTCCTATTGAAAAAACAAAAGTTGGATCCAGGATGGCCGACTTCAAAATGGCCACTATGGTCACCACCCATCTTGACAAGTTTGCCCCCTCACATATACTAATGTGCCACAAACAGGACGTTAACATCACCACCCATTCCCATTTTATTAAGGGGTATCCATATAAATGGCCCACCCTGTAGATTTACAGCACTTAGACGCCCTTATCCAGAGTGTCTTAATATCAGTAGTTACAGGGACAGTCCCGTCCCCCCCCGGAGACACTCAGGGTTAAGTGTCTTGCTCAGGGACACTATGGTAGTAAGTGGGATTTGAACCTGGGTCTTCTGGTTCATAGGCGAGTGTGTTACCCACTAGGCTACTGCCACCTTTATCTGTTCGCCCGATTGCGTTCATTACAGTCGAGTCACATGCGTCTGGTTGGGTGGCTGATTACGGAAGCCGCACCCCCACTCTGCCTGCACCCCACTCTCTCCTCTCATGCTTATGTAACCCATGCAGGTGACAGTGCCACATGAAAGACCCACGCACACACTTCCGTAAAGCTCCCTCGGCCCCCCCCGGGCGCAAGGAGTCGAGGCGGAGGAAGGTAAACTTTGTTCGCGATGGCAGCCACAGCGGCGTCTGTTCTCCACCGCCGGCGTCCATGCAAATCCTGCGCTGCCGTGCGGCGGGAGGCGGCCAATTTGGTTGCGGCGGTGACGCGGAGCGCCTCACCTTGTGACGCGTAGGCGGGGGCCGGGGCGCTGACGCTGAAGCGGTTGAGGTTGAGGCGGTGACTGGCCACGTTCTTCTGCGGCTGGAAGATGATGATGTGAACTTTGGGGGCGAACATGCAGCCCAACACCACAAACCCGCTAAGGCTCACCGAGATGCACATGGTGGTGGTCTGGACCTGCGGAGAGATACAGATGAACAGGCTTTTAACGTATTGCCCAGTTGGGTCGTGTTGGCCCATTATTGGCAGCACCTACTGGCAATGGGTGTTTTATATTATATTTTAAATATATTTTAAATAATGGTTGTTAGGCTGTTTCTAGAACATTTCCCACTAATGTGCACAATCCGGACTGTTTTCATCCCAATTGGATGTAAAGACACATGACAAAGACAATCCCATTGGTGTATCCTTCTCTACACGTTGTTTGGCAGGATTTAAATGGAAACTGTAACTCCTTTCCTGTGATGTGTTTAGGGAGCCATGCATGATAAGGACTATGGCACATCAACCTTGCTTTATTCATCAACACTACATTTACATTTACAGCATTTACCAGACGCCCTTATCCAGAGTGACTTACAATGAGTAGTTACGGGGACAGTCCCCCCCTGGAGACACTCAGGGTTAAGTGTCTTGCTCAGGGACACGATGGTAGTAAGTGGGGTTTGAACCTGGGTCTTCTGGTTCATTGAAGAGTGTGTTACCCACAAGGCTACTGCAACCCCCCCACCGGACGTAAAACTACGTAACGCACTGTTCATACCAAACATGTTCATCAGATATAGAAATGAAATTTCTACTCTGACATTAGGCGACGTAATCAGAAGGTTGCCGGTTCGAATCCCAAGGTGCCACTGAGGTGCCACTGAGCAAAGCACCGTCCCCACACACTGCTGCCTGGGCACCTGTCATAGGGGTGGTAGTAGCCTAGTGGGTAACACACTCGCCTATGAACCAGAAGACCCAGGTTCAAACCCCACTTACTACCATCGTGTCCCGGAGCAAGACACTTAACCCTGAGTGTCTCCGGGGGGGACTGTCCCTGTAACTACTGATTGTAAGTTGCTCTGGATAAGGGAGTCTGATAAATGCTGCAAATGTAAATGTAAATGTAATGCTCACCAAGGGTTAAATCCCGAGGACACATTTCACCGTGTCACCATGTGCTGTGCTGCAGTCAGATGCACGGCCTGCTAGCTAGTAAAACAGAAGCCGTTGCTACTGTACTTTTGTCTTGTCATGTATCTTTTTTTGGCCGTACTTTTTTGTTTTTTTTTTTGTAATTTTTCTGTTGTTACTCCTACATTCTCACACAATGCTTTGGATTGGAGAGAACAGTTGTGTAGAAGTGGCTCCTGTTTTAAAAACCGGCCTCCACGTTGAAACGAGTGTCTGCTCTGACTGAGGGAGATTAGGCCCAATCCCCCATAATCCCCGTTATGGCATCTGACCCCAACAAATCAAGAGAAAATTTTTATCAAACGTGTCGCACAGAAGTAAATTCAACTCGAACGCTTGGGAGAAGCGTGACCGTTTGACAGCGGAGAGCTGTTTAAAATTCCTACGGCGTATGTTCCCTCCGGGCTGCGCCGGCGTCTCGCCGGAACTTCAGACGGCTGCTCTGCTCGCCACTTCTTCCCCGCAAACACGCGGGAGGGGCAGCTTGTCTCAGCCCCCCCCCGTCTCGGCGGCCTTCCTGTCCCGAGGCCAGAGACGGTCCTTTCTGCATCGGGGTGTCGATTCCACGCCGGGGTTAATTTTCCGGGTCACGGACCCGGAACCGGACAGGGTCAGGCCCTACATCACAGCACTTTGTATATCGGAGTCGTTCCTGGGACTTTAATATCGTAGCGAGGTGCCGATTGTCATGCAAAACCCGTCCATCAGGCCTTTCATGTCCCTCAGCACTTCTCCTGCTGCCTAATTAGTGCGCGCGGTCCTGAAGGTCAACGCGGAACATCTCCCGCCATCGGCGCCCTGTTAAAGAGCCTCGGAGGAGCTGCGCCTCTTATTTTCTCCCCTTCGTCCACCGTCCCGGGAGGTCGGATCGCCGGATTAACGGCCGACGGAGCAACTGCCCTGGCATCTGCTCCCATTTGTTCAACGCCCAATACCAGCCCCAAATGTTGTTTTTTTTGTATGAAAATGTACATTTGGTATGAGCATGTTACAGGTCGCGGAGCAGGTATAGTTGTTCTTGCAGAGTTTTACTCTAGTCTTTACGTCAAGCTGTCATTTTAGTCTTTATTAGTCTTAGTCACATCCAGACCCATTTCAGTCTAGTCAAGTTTCGTCAGAACTGATCACTTCATCTATGGTGACACGAAAATGCAGCAGCACGACTGATCTTCAACCTTCCCAAGTTCTCCACACCGCCCCTCTGCTACGTTCCCTCCACTGGCTCCCAGTAGCTGCACGCATCAGGTTCAAAATACTGATGCTGGCCTACAAAGCCAAACATGGAGTAGCACCATCCTACCTCACAGCCCTTATTACACCTCGCACTGCACCTCGTATACTCCGAGCCTCCAGTACTGCTCGCCTGGTCCCTCCATCTCTGAAGGTAAAAGGAAGACGTTCATCTAGACTCTTCTCCGTCTTGGCCCCTCGGTGGTGGAATGAACTTCCCCTCGAGGTCAGAACAGCTCAGTCACTGAGCACCTTCACACGGCAGCTCAAGACCTTCCTCTTTAGAGAATATTTAGATGAACTTGTAACCTTCTTCTTGTCTGACTTCTGTATAGAAACTAGAACAGAGTGAATAAAAATATTGTATTCATAGTTGGGGGTCCTGGTGAACCGGAATTGATCTCTTCATCGATGGTGACATGGAAGCACGTTGTAAGTCACTCTGGATGTAAACATAAATGTGTGGTGGAAATGGGGCAGCGGTGGCCTAGCGGGTGAGGAAGCGGACTTGTACTCTGAAGGTTCAAAACCCGAAAACCCGGTCCCCCCACACGGCTCCCAGGGCGCCTTTCATGCTGTCCACTGCAGGGTGACGGGTCACCGTGGGCTGTGCTGCAGTGTTTCACAATGACAGTCACCTCACTTTTACTAAAGTCGGCTTATCCAGATGAATTTAAATTCGGGGACCAAGGGACCAATCAGATAACCGAAGCTTATTAAACTACTTCCTGACACAAACCGGACATTCTGTCTGAATCCTGGACTTTTCCTGGACTGTTCCGTTCTGTTAACGAATAGAAAGGTCGGTCTCAGAGCATTGCAGCCATTCTTTGATGGAAAGATTTGCATGTGGACAGTACAGCTGGAGCAGTGAAACGAAAGAATCAGACATTTAAATCCAGGCTAAAAACCTACTTTTAACAACACTCCCCTCACCATTACTGCCGGAAATGTCGGGTTCTCTCTTCAGTTACTGTCGTTTGTCGCTAACTCACCACTAACTCACTCCTCTCTTTTACCCTACCCTTCACCATATATATATATATATCCTGCCCGGTGAAGTCTCCTGGTTCCGAGTGACCACGCGACGTGGCCGGACTCCATGGACCGTCCTGCTTGACCCTCTGCTGTCCCCGTCCGAAAGCTGTGGGCCGCATCAACCTCCACGAATGTATTTCACTGTAATCCAGTGCGGACCGGAGGAGGACGGGTTCCCTCCCGAGTTCCTCGGAAGGTCTTCTTCCTGTTAGAGGAAGTTCTTTACTTGCCCCTGAACCCTCTGGCTTGCTCACCTGCTTTGTGACAACGCACACTGTAAAAATCGCCATATAAATAAAGATCGATTGATTGATTTAAAAGCAATAGAACGTTTCTTGATATGCCATTTGACTCCAGACGGACGGGTGAACTAACGTCATTTCGGTTCTATTTGTACACGTCCCTGCAGGAGCCAGATGCCAGATGCTCGGTTCCAGGCACTATTTGCCCGAGTTGGTGGCCGGACTGAATTTATTACTTACGGGGAAGTGAAAGGACCTCCATTTTTATTATCTGCTGCCGCAACCTTCTGGGGTGGTTGAACCAGAAGACCCGGGTTCAAACCCCACTTACTACCATCGTGCCCCTGAGCAGGACACTTAACCCTGAGGGTCTCCAGGGGGGGACTGTCCCTGTAACTACTGACTGTAAGTCGCTCTGGTTAAGGGCGTCTGGTAAATGCCGTAAATGTAAATGTTCTCGAGGTTTTTTCCTGACAGTGTGCGGGTGGTGGTGGTGGTGGTGGTGGTGGAGGCCGAGGGCGGCTCTTACCCGGTAGTCGCTGGAGGTGACGTAGAAGATGGGCAGGAAGGCCAGCCAGATGATGCACGTGGTGTACATGGTGAAGCCAATGAACTTGGCCTCGTTGAAGTTCTCCGGGCACTTGCGGGTCTTGAAGGCGTAGACGGTGCAGAGCACCACCAGCAGCACGTCGTAGGCCAGCGACAGCAGCATGCTGGAGTCGCGCACGTTGCACTTGAGGATGACGGTGTCGCGCCGCTCGGGCAGGGCGAAGCGGCGCGTGCCGGGGACCTCCAGCAGCATCCACACCGACACCAGCAGCAGCTGCACGGAGATGAGCGACAGGCAGATGAAGACCTGCGAGCTGGGGCTGATGAAGCGGGGCCGCGGGGCGCCGCCCCCTTTCACCCCGCAGAAGATCCGGGCGATGCGGTTGGTCTTGGTCAGCAGCGCCGAGTAGCAGACGGCGAAGGACGTGCTCAGGCCCAGGCGCCGCAGCGCGCACACCGCCGGCGAGGGCTTGGCGATGAAGACGAAGGTCATGGCGTAGGACATGAGCACGCCCAGCAGCAGGATGTAGCAGAGCTCGCGGCCCGAGGCCTTGACCAGCGGCGTGCGGTTGTGGCGGACGAAGACGCCGAAGACCAGCAGGGTGCAGGCGAAGCCGGCGCAGGCGATGGTGATGGGCCCCACGGCCCAGGCGTCCTCCCACATGATGTAGTCCTCCGGCAGGTCGTAGCAGCCGCTCAGGTCCTCGGCGGGCCACTGTCCCAGGCCGCAGGGGGCGCAGGTGAACTCGTCCGGCAGGAACTCGAAGGGCTCGCAGGGCGTGCAGATCCAGCAGCAGTACTCGCCCGCCTGCATCTTCTTCATCTCGTTGCGGCCGCACGGGTCGCTGCACTGCGAGGCGGGCGCCGGCGCGCCCCGCGGCCAGCCCACCAGGGCCTCGTTCAGGGACAGGGTCTCCGCCCACTCGCCCACCTGCACGTAGCTGTAGCGCTCGCCGCCCGGGGAGCGCTGGTAGTTGAAGATGTTGTAGCGGCCCATGCCGTCGCCGTACTGGTCGAACTTCACCACGTTCTCCGTTCCGGGAGGTGAGAACGGAGCTGGAACCACAAGAAGAAGAAGAAGTTTTCAGATTATTTCCGCCTTGGATGGTTTGTCATTACTTATTGTTAATTAACTTAAAAATAATAATGAGTGTAGAAACAGAAGATGAAAAAGACAATCTAGGATAAGTAAAAGATGCACATAATGATGTTGAAAATATGCACAGTTGGAGGATAAAGTTTTATTATTATATCATATTGTGTCATTTAAGCTCATTAGTCGTCTATTTGTAGCACGTCAGCAATTTTGTTGAAGAAAAATAAAGATTCTTTATATCATGAATGGTGAGGTTCCGAGTGACGCCACTTGTTCCCTCTGCACCATTGTCATGGAACCACCGACATCGGAAGCGGCGGGAAGGGCCGCAATAAACCGAGGATCCATATTCCTGCAGATTTCCAATAAGAAAGCTCCTCTGATGGTTCCTCATGTTCTTCGCTGCAGACGAGTGAAGTGCTGATGGACAAAACGATTGGTGCGATCTCTCTGATGCCCCTCCCCCCCCTCACACACAGGAAGTGCCGAAGCCACCACCGCCCTGAGGGATCCTGATGACTCACAAGAACTGGAGAAGAGTTCAGTGGTTAACGTGTCCCATAAATCAATGGGCTCATATTGGACACGGACACACACAGAAGGTTAACCTGTGGAGAACGTTCATATTCAGCACTGGCAGTGGTGCTAGTGGCCTAGTGGGTAACACACGCGCATATGGGGTTCAAGGTTCAAACTTACTACCATCGTGTCCCTGAGCAAGACACTTAACCCTGAGTGTCTCCAGGAGGGACCGTCCCTGTCACTACTGATTGTAAGTCTCTCTGGATAAGGGCGTCTGGTAAATGCAGTAAATGTAAATGTAAATTTAGCTGAGATAGAACTCGGGGTCTTTCTGATGGATACAACGTCAGAGGCTGGGCTGAAATCGTGGTCGTGTTTGGAAGAATGTGTCAGTAACATCTATGGCAAACACAAGACAAGAGGCCGCTCCAACAAGGCGGGGCCGGGACAAAGAAGGTCGGCTTGAGGCGTGGTCAGTTATGGAACGGCTTACAACAAATGTGGGAAATTTCAACTAATGAGTTCACGGCAACCTGTTCTCGTTCACCCACTTTTATAGTGTTAGTTAGGGATGTGGTGTCCAGTATGCCCCCGCGCCCCCTGGCGACCGGGAGGGGGACGGCAGCCGTGACAGGAGGTGTGAGGCCACGCCCTCTAGCAAACCACATGGCTAGTGAAACCCAGACTCCGGACATCGGAAGCAGCTTTAATGCTTTTATTTAAATGTGTGATGAATTTGTATTTATAACACAGTTCTAGGGGATTGAGTCTAGTTCTGGGGGGGCTGAGTCCATTTCTGGAGGGACTGAGTCCAGTTCTGGGGGGATTGAGTCCAGTTCTGGAGGGACTGAGTCCGGTTCTGGGTAGGCTGAGTCCGGTTTTGGGGGAATTGAGTCCGGTACTGGGTGGACTGAGCCGGTTCTGGGTGGACTGTGTCCAGTTCTGGGGGGATTGAGTCCAGTTCTGGAGGGACTGAGTCCAGTTCTGGGGGATTGAGTCCAGTTCTGGGGGGATTGAGACCAGTTCTGGGGGGATTGAGTCCATTTCTGGAGGGACTGAGTCCAATTCTGGGGGATTGAGTCCAGTTCTGGGTGGGCTGAGTCCAGTTCTGGGGGGATTGAGTCCAGTTCTGGAGGGACTGAGTCCAGTTTTGGGTGGACTGAGTCCAGTTCTGGGGGGATCGAGTCAAGTTCTGGGGGGACTGAGTCCAGTTCTGGGTGGACTGAGTCCAGTTCTGGGTAGGCTGAGTCCGGTTCTGGGGGGATCGAGTCAAGTTCTGGGTGGACTGAGTCCAGTTCTGGGGGGATCGAGTCCAGTTCTGGGGGGATCGAGTCCAGTTCTGGGTGGACTGAGTCCAGTTCTGGGGGGATCGAGTCCAGTTCTGGGGGGACTGTGTCCAGTTCTGGGGGGACTGAGTCCAGAAGTGATTGAAAGTGAAAGTGCTGGAGTGTAATGGAGTTCTATGAAGTGTTGACAGGCCAGCAAGCTAGTTAATGCTTGCAGGTCAGTATTGGATCACCGTGTTAACGGCCTCGCCGTAACCCGTATGGGCAGAACCAATCGGCAGGTGGTACGGATTCGGCACTGACACGCCCAGCGTGCCACTGCGCCTTGTTGCGAAATGACTGTGTGACTGTGTTGAAAGAACGACACCGAGTTTCCTGTGAACTACGCTGCGCGTACCCAGACGCGGGGAGAGGCGGCGGCATAAAAGCCACGACTCCATCCCACACGTCCACCTGAACACCAAACAAGACAGGCCTCCCGCGTCCCCGTCCCGCCGCCGCGGGGACGACATGATTAAAGACAGAAGCCGCGTGCGGGCGGCGCCTCGCTGGGCCCTTCTACTCAGCGCTTTAATTAGACGTCAGACACGTGTTCTCGGGGAGCCGCGCCCGTATTTCACGCCTTTAAGATGCCGATGTAGAGCCGTGGCGGCCGGTTTGAGCTTCACTCTGAGCAGGTCATGGTCAGAATCATCATCATCATCATCATCCTGTATACACAGACATCCAGAGCCCAGACCAGTTAATCAGAGCAGACAGGCGTATCGTCGCCGATGCACAGATGAAAACGTTCAGAGCTGCAGCCCCTCCTGCACACCAAAACGGGCGTGGACTGATGAACCCGGAACCATGTCCTGCCATGTCCTGTCAGAAACGGGACCCATTCGTGGCAGAAGACCACCAGATTCACGGAAATGTTCATGTCTTCCGTGTGCTGAGCTCATTTGGGTGCTTGTAGCCTAGCGGGTAACGCACTCGCCTATGAACCAGAAGACCCGGGTTCAAACCCCACTTACTACCATCGTGTCCCTGAGCAGGACACTTAACCCTGAGTGTCTCCAGGGGGAGACTGTCCCTGTAACTACTGACTGTAAGTCGCTCTGGATAAGGGCGTCAGGTAAATGCCGTAAATGTAAATGTAAATTTGGAACGTTCTGTCACCTGCTTCACACACTGCAGAGGAACTATGAAGACGATTGGAAGTGCGATACATGTTATTCATGCAGCCACTTCCAACTTCCAACTTGAGCCCGTAAGATGGGACGTCGCAGGGCCGTGGCATTTCTGAGCTTTTGTTGTGCATGGAGGCTCAACACCTCCATTTTACATGTCTTTGTCGGACGGCATTGCAGCATTTGGTGGATCAGGTGATGTCCCTGAAGCTTGGTTCAGGCTGTTCTGTCTTTTTCTATCTTTTCCTCCTGTCTTTCATTTTGGTTTTCTCTGTAACCTTGGTACCTTTTTTACATACAATATTCACATGTAACTGCAATAATAATCTACTGGGGTTAATAAATTAGAAACTGTTCATCCTTTTAACCTCTATTGTGCCACGCCTCTTTCTGCCAGGTAACATCAGGTTTTTGTGCTTTTGTGTGTATAGAGAGAGAGAGAGAGAGAGAGAGAGAGAGAGAGAGTTTTACTCCGTTCTCCTCAGTTTTACAAGCCAAAGTCAGCGAGCAAAACGAACAAAATGAACGGAAACAGAAGTCATCCAGAACTGACACAGTTCAGGGAGTTTCAATTGTCCTGTGTGGAGATAGTTGCCTCTAATTTCACGAGGAGGAGGCTGCTTTTATCACAGTTCATAATTATTGTCATTTTGGGATTAATTAAAGTTCGAGGCCCATGAATAAAGCCTTTATGCTCAGCCAGTCCACTGGGACGTTCTTTAGAAATTAAACATGCAGGTAGACGGCACCCAATGTCCTCCAATCTTCTAATAAAAAACGGCCTGCTTAAGCCAAAGTCTACAAACCTGGTTTATGTTCATGTACTAGTCACCATGAAACGAACCAGAGGGTCACCACAGCCACCACCACCATAACAACTAAAGCTTCATGGATCTTAAAATGAACCAGTAACATCATAATGGAGTCACGTATTGTACACCATGACACTGGACTAGAACCTTCTCTGCACTGTCCAGTACCTCCAAACATTGATGGATGCTCTATACTACATTTTGGAATTCTCCACCTCTGCAACTGTAGGACTTTTTCTCTTTTTGGACAAATCACCACCAGCCCTGTACTGACACCACTTGCAGGCTCACTCTACCCTGGAAGGGTGTCCCTCTTTGTCACTCCTTCCCATCGTTTCTTCCTTTCTTTTTTTCTCTCCTAGAGTTTTTTTTGTGTGGAGGTTTTCCTTGTGTACAGAAGGGTCAAGTGTGAAGGGTCAACTGTAGGGCCTGTCAAAGCTTATTGATACATACTGTATGTGATTATGGGCTATATAAGAAATAAATGTTGTTGTTGTTCTGTAGATGCACAGGCATGACCTGAATCTGGTCCTATCATCTGGTCCTATCATGGAGAGGACCTTGAACCAGTTAAAACTCTAGCCATCTCCTAAACTTGCTCGTCCGTGTCAGTGTGATTGTGTATCCCAGTAATCCAGAATCTGAGCTCCCCGAGGGACGTGGGATTTAAAAAGCCATCGCAGATGAAGACAACATCAGGAGAATTAACACCGGCTGTGCTGCCGTCTCCTCATTAGCATGAAAATCACAACGCAGTCGGCCTGAAATAGTCCGCCAGGGCCAGGAAGCAGGAAGTGCGGGAGCAGACCCTTCTCACCACAGCAGAACGAAGCAGGGGCAACGTTTAAATGTCGACACCGTGTCATCTGACAATTCCCTCGTGATCATTTCCGCGTTTCATTCGTGAAAACTCCCTCACTGTCTGTCTCCATTGTTAAATAATGATCGCCTGTGGTTAGGGTGAATTTCACATCCGGGTCAGAGGTCAGACTCCACACAGGAAGTAAACAAAATTGCAGCTGTGTTAATTGCATCACATGCAAATGGAGCTTCACTGTATGCATGGCATAAAATGTCCTATTTGAGTTCATGAAAAGTAGGAACAAGCGTGTCGTACATCTATTTACCGTATTTATTTTGGAGGCCATGCACGTTGCTGCTCTGGACGCTTGTACGGAGCGGCGTGCTGAGACAGTGGTTTGCTACTGAAATACTGTACACACACACATATATTTTTCTTTCATTTATGATTGCACTATGGGGGGGTCTGTGTGAAACATTATTTCAATACACGGTGTACTGTGTATACTGTTGTAGTGACAATAAACCAATCTTGAATCTTGAAGCTTGGATCTTGAAACCAGAGACATGTCTCGCCTGCTGAGAGCCGTCATGCTCAGGAACTGGAACTGAAAACCCCAGCGTCATGCCACACACACACACACGCGTACGCTCTGACATTATACGCTCAGCCCTCGTTAATTCAAGCACCATCATCTTGTACAGGAGTGTGTAACAGTGTAAGATGAATAATTTATGTGTGTGTGTGTGTGTGTACACGTGGGGTCTTGTTTAACTTGGAACCTCAGCACCTGTAACTCACTACTGAGTCGAGCGCCAGCAGGGTGCACCACACCAACACACACACACACACACAATGCAACACAACCTAAAAGCCATGAAGGTAAAGAGAGGTGACTCCTCCTATTTCCTCTATTTAAGGAAGAAAAGAAAGTGATTGTTTTTGTCATTGTGACACGGTGAAACGTGTCCTCTGTATTTAACCATCCCCGTTGGTGAGCAGGGAGCAGTGTGTGGGGACGGGACCTTCATCAAGGGGACCTCAGCGGCACCTTGGCGTATCGGGATTTGAACTGGCAACCTGCTGATTAAGGAAGTGGCCCCGTAATCAGCAGGTTGCCGGTTCGAATCCCGACCCGCCAAGGTGCCGCCAAGGTGCCACTGAGCAAAGCACCGTCCCCACACACTGCTCCCCGGGCACCTGTCATGGCTGCCCACTGCTCACCAAGGGTGACGGTTAAATACAGAGGACACATTTCACTGTGTCACCATGTGCTGTGCTGCAGTTTTTCACAATGGCAGCAACAACTACGTTTTCCTGAGCAACGCGACCGTGAAATGGTTCTAAACGCGCAATATTTCCAGAGCGCAGGAACATTCCCATTTCCATTCCCCCTGGCCTTGACGCATGTGGCTCGGCTGTACGTGTGTTTACGCTCTTGCCCGCACACACGTGTCTGTGGTGCACGTTCATGCGCTCGCGGTCACATCGCCGTCTGTTGGCATGAGTTGCTGTGCAGGTACTGAAGCGCCGAAGCAGCTTCACATTAAGCCCTCAGCTCAACGCTGCCTTGAGGGCTGAGAAAACACACACACACACACACACTCACACACACACACACACACACACACTCGCACTGCGGAAATATGACACGATGCATACACACACAGCCGGGGAAAGACAAATCAGATTTAGCTGAAAGGTGCCGAAGGTTGTGTGTGTGTGTGTTCACCGCGTGGGCTGAGATTGTCTGAGATGCCTCTGCAGCAGGAGAACAGCCTCTCACCTGCTTGTGGAAGAGTTTGTGTGTGTGGGAGTTTCCCTCTGTGTTGTGGATCTGTTTACAAGAAACAAGAGCGCGTTTGCACCACACACACACACACACACACACACACACACACACACACACACACACACATCAGAGCCGCCTCGTGTTGTCACTACTGCTCGTTTGTCACTTCGGGAAGTAAAATGTTCCTGTGACAGCGTCTCCAGCTTCTTTTTACCGACCCTGACATCGACAATCGCGTGTGTGCAACTCATCTGTTAATAAACACCCACCCTTCCTCTTGGATTACTACAACTGTGTAGGACCGATCGCCATGGCAACTGCATGTTGCGTGCATGTGTGTGTGTGTGTGTGTGTGTTGGACGGATGACAAAATCAGAAAGAGGTCCAATGTTGCGACGGTTGGAATTGTGCAGACATCTTCTCCAAATGGTCAGCGGCAGGATCAGGATGACCTGGTCACACCCGCTCCCTTCACGGTGTAGTACATGTACACTCGCACTTTTATTCTGTTTCATGTGCAAAGAAAACACACACACACACACACACACACACACCTCCTCCTCATCATTAGCACAGCAGTACGGACATCCAGCCCATGCACGGGTAATGGGAACGACCAACTGGCTTCACTCTCATTCCCTGCACAGATGGCCGCTGATCTGAGCAAAGAGAGAGTCTGTCTGAGGGAGGGACGTGTTGGGAAAGAGGGGGATGGAAGGGAAGGGAGAGAAGAGAGACAAAAGAGCTGGGAGGGTTTGGAGAAAGCCACCCCGCTGGGGGGCACTCTTCCCATTTCTCCAGCTAGGACTTCCTCCGTCACTTTCTTACTCCTTAGCCAGGTCTCCATCTATCACTCTCTGACTCTACTCACTCAATGGTTAGGCCTCCGCTATCCATCCGTCCATCACCCTCTCTTTCCACAGTGAGAACTTGCTCCACCACTCTCATTCTCCACAGCCAGGACTTCCAGTGGGTAAGGAAGTGACCCGTTATCGGAAGGTCGCCGGTTTGAATCCCGACCCGCCAAGGAGCCACTGAGGTCCCCTTGATGAAGGTACCGTCCCCACACACTGCTAACCGGGCACCAGTCATGGTGCCCACTGCTCACCAAGGGTGATGGTTAAATACACAGCTACAACTTACTCTATCACTCTCATTTTGCCACAGCCAGGACTCCCTCAGTGATTCTCTTTCTCCACAGCCAGGACACCATCCACCACTCTCTTTCTCCACAGCTAGAACTTACTCTATCACTCTCATTTTACCACAGCCAGGACTCCCTCAATCACTCTCTTTCTCCGCAGCCAGGACACCATCCACCACTCTCTTTCTCCACAGCTAGAACTTACTCTATCACTCTCATTTTGCCACAGCCAGGACTCCCTCAATCACTCTTTTTCTCCGCAGCCAGGACACCATCCACCACTCTCTTTCTCTACAGCTAGAACTTACTCTATCACTCTCATTTTGCCACAACCAGGACTCCCTCAATCACTCTCTTTCTCCACAGCCAGGACACCATCCACCACTCTCTTTCTCCACAGCCAGGACACCATCCACCACTCTCTTTCTCTACAGCTAGAACTTACTCTATCACTCTCATTTTACCACAGCCAGGACTCCCTCAATCACTCTTTTTCTCCGCAGCCAGGACACCATCCACCACTCTCTTTCTCTACAGCTAGAACTTACTCTATCACTCTCATTTTGCCACAACCAGGACTCCCTCAGTCACTCTCTATCTCCACACCCAGGACACCATCCACCACTCTCTTTCTCTACAGCTAGAACTTACTCTATCACTCTCATTTTGCCACAACCAGGACTCCCTCAGTCACTCTCTTTCTCCACAGCCAGGACACCATCCACCACTCTCTTTCTCCACAGCTAGAACTTACACTATCACTCTCATTTTACCACAGCCAGGACTCCCTCAATCACTCTCTTTCTCCAGAGCCAGGACACCATCCACCACTCTCTTTCTCCACAGCTAGAACTTACTCTATCACTCTCATTTTACCACAGCCAGGACTCCCTCAATCACTCTTTTTCTCCGCAGCCAGGACACCATCCACCACTCTCTTTCTCTACAGCTAGAACTTACTCTATCACTCTCATTTTGCCACAACCAGGACTCCCCCAGTCACTCTCTTTCTCCACAGCTAGGACACCATCCACCACTCTCTTTCTCCACAGCTAGAACTTACTCTATCACTCTCATTTTGCCACAGCCAGGACTCCCTCAATCACTCTCTTTCTCCAGAGCCAGGACACCATCCACCACTCTCTTTCTCCACAGCCAGGACACCATCCACCACTCTCTTTCTTCACAGCTACAACTTACTCTATCACTCTCATTTTACCACAGCCAGGACTCCCTCAGTCACTCTCTTTCTCCACAGCCAGGACACCATCCACCACTCTCTTTCTCCACAGCACTTCCTCTTCACTCTCTTTATCTTCAGCCAGGACTCCCACAATCACCCTCGTTTTCCACAGCTAGAATTTGCTTTATCAGAAAGGATTCCTCTTTTTCTACAGACAGGAATCCATCCATCACTGTTTCCCCTCAGCTTGGACTACAGCCAGTACTCCCTCCATCACTCTCTTTTTCCCAGCCTGAAGAACGTCCATCACTCTTTTTTCCACAGCCAGAACCTGGCTGTTCCATCCTCCTCTACATCTCTTTCTCCAGAGCCTGGACTCAAATCACTCTATGTTGGTTGGTGTTTAAATTGAATCTAAATGCCTGGGTGTCCACAGTGAAACAAGGTCATCCAGTGTCCCCCCGTCCTGGCAGGCTGCAGCTTCTCATATTTGGTAATTGGAGGGAATTTGGTATTCTGTTTGTGAAGGAGAATGTGCACTCTGCTCATCTAACTCTGCTTTGAACCCCACCATCATGACATGAAGCGCTAGCAAGCCGCCCGTTATTGCTTCTCAGACAGTCTGAAGAAGCTGGTGAAGAAGATTCTGCCTTATCTATACATGTTCTTGTTCTCTCAGCCATGACTTCATCTCAGCCTCCTCTCTCCATTCCTTTACTCTCTTTTCCACAGAGTTGGGTATGTATTTTTAAGGTTGTGTTTTTTTTCCCCTTCTCTTCAGCTTCACTCTCACTGTTCTACCTCAGCAGCCCCCCCACACAGCTGACACACACACACACATACACACACACACACACACACACACACACACACACACACACACACACACACACACACATATCTTTGATTCTCAGGCTGAAAAATGAAGATGGTGTATTTCAAAGAGAATCTTCTGCTGACGGGCGCCATCCCACTTCAACTATTTCATCGTTTTATCTTCCTCCTTCCCTCTCTCTCTCTCTCTCTCTCTCTCTCTCTCTCACACACACACACACACAGAGAAATATGCACAGTCTCCCTCACAGTCTGTTTCACTTTTGGTTCACTTTCTCAAGCTGTTACTCTGCCGCTCGCGTCTCTCAGCGTGGTCTCGACTCGACGGCACACACCGCCAGCCACTCCGAAACTTCACACTAGGCAACGTTACACACAGCACGGAGAGCCCGGCCCGCCTAGAACAAAGACAGGATGGCAAATGTCAATAAACATTTACTTTATTACATTTACAGCATTTACCAGACGCCCTTATCTAGTATTTACAGGGACAGTCCCCTCCCTGGAGACACTCAGGGTTAAGTGTCTTGCTCAGGGACATGATGGTAGTAAGTGGGATTTGAACCTGGGTCTTCTGGTTCACAGGCAAGTGCGTTACCCACTAGGCTACTAGCACCTACTTATTAAATTCAACCCAAGTCCCATGAAAAAACTGCCGGACAAGCGGGTCCCGTCATGGCTGAAGACGCCGTCCCCCCCTGTCCACGGCTGAAAGAAATGAAACGGGACAGCAGTTTCAGGAAATCCCTGTCCACCGATCGCAGGCATGCTGGACGAATTTTGGACAGAAAGCACGAACACGTCGGCGAATGTATGACAACAATGTATGCAAAGCATTGCAGCGCCTCGACAACGGTGGCCTACGTTTTCACCGGCACCGGCAACAACAGGTATCATCAGCCAGAGAGCCGCCGCGCCCCCTGCCAACTCAGCGGCACCCACGTCTCACCCACGTTCGGCTTACTTCGCGGCAAGTCTGTTCGGCAAGTTCACCTGCCACTCTCCCCAAATCCCCTTTCAAGCCCCACCACGCCGGATAAGGGGGCAGGTGTCATTACAACGCAGGCAGCGGAGCGACGTCCCACGGCGGCACCGCTGACTGTTAGACGCGCGGATTTGACACGGCAGGCCGCTATCACGCCGCGACAGCGCCGTAAACACGTCGGCTTCGAAACGGCAGCCGCCTGAGCCGCTTCTGCGCGACACGAAAATGTCCATCACGGTTCCGCCATTTCAGCTCACGCGATTTAAGAATAAAGATGCCAAATTACCATATTCCTGACGTTTTTTTTTTTTTTTTTTTTTTTACTCAGTTGTCATTCCAAAGACGTCCTTCATGGCATCAAGCGATCAGAAGACATGATGTTCCAAAGTCACAGGCTGATGAGACTGCAACGTAAAACGGTAATAAAGGCGCGTGCCACTTCTGTACATGCATTCAATCTGAGACCCGGGGGCCAATGATCACAGATTATAATGATTAATTAAAGTGAAGTGATTGTCACTTGTGATACACAGCAGCGCAGCACACGGTGCACACAGTGAAACCTGTCCTCTGCATTTAACCCATCACCGGGATCGGGATTCGAACCTTCTGATTACGGGGCCGCTTCCTTAACCGCTAGGCCGCCACCGCCCCACCGTGGATAAACACGTGTAATGAAGAGTTACATAAAAAAAAACGAGCTGAAAAGAACATTATGTTCCTTAGAATATTTCAGTAACGTGTGAACATTATAATGTGTGAACCTGTTTATTAAAATTAAGAAATCATTTACCGTCGACACCGTGTTTGCCATCGAGGCGGGGCATTTCTCATTTGTCTGAGCTGCTCTGTGACTTCCGCTCGTGTGTTTGTCAAAAATCAGCAAACCGAGATCTCAATTCTCAAGTCAGGAAAATCAAGTCAAGCCTGAATTCAGGATCCGATTGATTGGTTACCTCTGAAGTCGACATGCAGCAGGAAGTCCCGGTAGAGCTTCCTGCCGTCCACGCTGCGCATGGCGTCGCAGAGGAGCGTGGTGTTGGAGCACAGCGCCCTCTGCATGCGGTGCAGGGCGTGCGCCATGGCGTACACCGCGTTCACCACGAACATGATCTTGGACTCCGGCTCGAAGTTGGACTCGTCCACGGCCAGGTCCCGCTGGCACGCCTTCGCGTGTCCGGCCGGCCCCGCCGGGCCGCCGATGGAGCACTGGAACTTCTGCTCCCAGAAGTCCCTGTACCAGGGGTTCCGGGCGTTGTTCTCCGGGCGCAGCCGCGCGAAGTAGCGGTTGAAGTCGGCCACCGGGTGGGCGGCCAGCTCCAGCGTGATGGCGCCGTCGGCCGTGGACTCGTTGCCCTTGGTGATGCTCTCCTGCGCCCCCCAGCCGTCGCTGGCCACCCAGATGAAGGAGGCGTTGAGGCGGGTGGCGGCGGCGAGGAGCTCGCGGGCGTCGTCGCTGCGCAGGAACAGCACGGCCACGCGCGCGTTGGGCTTCTGCAGCAGCTGCCGGATCACCGCCTCGTACGAGGAGCGCTTGGCGTTGGAGCGGCCCACCTTCTCCGAGGTGGCGATGCAGATGTTGCGCAGGCGGGCCTCCTGCTCGAACGCCTCGATGCCCGTCTCGCCGTAGTCCCCCTCCGAGGCCACGGTGGAGACGTAGGTCCAGTTGAAGAAGCGCAGGATCTCCGCCATGGCCTTGGCCTGGTAGAAGTCGGGCGGGACGGTGCGGGCGAAGTAGTCGTAGCGCGTTTTGTCGCTCAGTTTGGCGCTGGTGGAGGCGTAGCTAATCTGAGGGATCTGGAAGAGGCGCAGCAGGTTGGCGACCTGGGAAAAGACGAAGAAATTCAGCTAATTCGGCACTCAAAGCCGCGTACAGAATCGCACGACATCGACCCAGTTAACATTTAACGGCCCACCACGCCGGCTCCCTCCTCTCAATCCTGTTAGAGCAATGCACCCTGGGAGATGTTAAATTGTATTGAGATGAGAAGTTCTGAACTCTGCTGTAATTCCTTAAATAATCCCGGCTTTGGGGGGAAAAATGGCACATCGTTCCAGCCGAAGCACCGGGCCGGGTTCGTCTTTCCGTGAGTGTGAGTCCGGAATTAGCGAGCTGAACGTCACTGGACACCAATATGAGTGACAGAACAGTGGCTGCAGGTTTAAGGTAAGATAAGATAAGATAAGATCAACCTTTATTAGTTCCACAAGTGGGAAATTGCAATTGTCATGGCAGAAAGTGGACAGAAGCAGAAGGTAATAGCAGCAAAAAACAGGTAATAGCAGCACAAACAAAAAGATAAATATGTATCTGTATATATGTACAAATTTACAATTTAAACTATTTACAATTTAACAAAATGTACCAAATTGTGTTTGTTTGTCTGTGTGTGTATGGTCAGCTGTGAGGTCTTTTAGCCATAAGTGTGTGTGTGTTGCAGCAGATACGTGTTTCCAGCAGAGCGGCGCTCTCTCCTCGTCACCTCGCAGTGCGTCTGCGACCGACCGGTAACCTGCCCGGGCCAACGTGACCCAAATCGCCAAAATAAATCAAAATGTGTGATAAAGTAATAAATTGAAGTGATTGTCATAGTGATATACTGCAGCACAGCACATGGTGCACGCGGTGAAACGTGTCCTCTGTATTTAACCATCACCCTGAGTGAGCAGTGGGCGGCCATGACAGGCGCCCGGGGAGCAGTGTGTGGGGACGGTGCTTTGCTCGGTGGCACCTTGGCGGGTCGGGATTCGAACCGGAAACCTTCTGATTACGGGGGGCGCTTCCTTAACCACTCGACCCCAGCACCTCCACACACACAGTTGCTGGCGGAGATGCAAATTCATTTACATCCCGGCCAGAAGAAGAAGAAGAAGAGTAACCGGTGGGGAAGCGAGAGGAGCAGTGAGTAGTTGCTGGCAATCCGAGTTCTTATCTAACCGCAGCAACTTGCCGAGCCCTGGAGCCGCTCCAGGAGCGGGCGGAGATATCTCCGGATCCTGGGCCAGATACGGGGGGGGGAGGAATTGGTCTTTTGTGAAGTCACAGAGGAGGCCGGGTGGGTTGTGCTAAGCTATGCAAATTGCGCCACTTCTGCCACGCGTGCCAGCGGAATACCCACGGGCCACAGCCACAGCGCCGATCTGGGTACGGATCTGGCAGGGCAGAGATGGGAAGGAGGGGAGGATGGAAACAGAAGTGGAATAGGTGTTCTTGTCACCAGCGGCTCCTAAATAGTTCAATGGTCTCAAGAAGGTCTCATGTGCCCTGAAATGGAAACAACAAGGGTGAAAAAAAAAGAGAAATTTTTGGAATGGGGTGGCGTCATGTGCGGCTGAACTGAATTGTGGGACCCGGACTTCAAGTTGCTTTAAAAATAATTAACTTTTCAAGCACGGAACAAGTTCAAGCCAATCAAATGAACATATGCAAATCTCAAGAATGTTATGTAGTAGCCAATAAGGAACAGCGGCTCAGTATTTGTACCGGTGCATTGGCTGCATTAAGGCTGTTAAATATTTTTTTAACGTTTATTTAGACAGCCCTGGTACCTTCATAATGCACAATGGAATTATGCATAAAACGATGAGGGACTTCACAGGAAGTGTTTTCCAGTGTCCAGATAGGACAGAGTTCTAATGGCACCACCGCGCAGTCAGTCGTCTATACATCAGATCACTCTGACGGATCACAGGCAGTAACAAAACGTTCCTGAAGTCATTCATCTCAGACGTGCTCCCCTAATGAGACAGGGCCATGCTTTAATGTCAAAGACGATGTCGGAGACGATATCCGGAGGACGTCGGTAATTTCACAGCTCATGTATCCAGAAGACAATTCATAAGCTGTTACCGAGGCACACTGCAGATCCTCACGCAGAGCAGTGACTGATGAAATGTGGTTTTAACGGTTACAGTTTTTTGCTAAGCTGATGGCGCAATGTGTGACAATTTTAGCTTAAAACTGTCAAGATAAAAAAAACACCTCGATTTATTAACAGAATGTGAGGAAGTTTTGACATCTATGACATTTATATACTGTGCTCAGGATAGGGCAAAAATAATGATGCCTGAATACTGGATATTGAATACATTGCCTGAATATATAACATTACAGTAGATTGAGAATACATAATTCAGAAAAATATATATAAAAAAAAAAAAACGCAGTTTAGAATGTTTATATTTAAAATACAACTGCACTTTTGCTAAACTTCTTTTGCAATACTTCTGGGTGATGAATTCATCAATTAGCATTTGCATATCATCATCTACATGAGTTTCTAGATTTATCCAGTTGTGGATAGTAAGAAATTAAATGTAATTTGTTACCGTAAATTAGTAGTTTTCTGTGTATCTGTACTCTCCTAAAGTATTTACATTTGTGGAATATTTTTACCTTTACACAGGTACGTTTCAATTACAAAAATATGACTTTTTACTCAACTTTTTCAAAAGGAGTCAAAGAAATGCACGCGTTCCACGTTTCCCGCAACACATCAGAAGGATACGAAGCATACGTTCACCAATATAATTACAGCATGCGGCCATCAACCTGCAATTGTCCAGTATAGACATGGACTAGTCCAAACAAGTGGCCTTAAGTTGTAGAAAAGAAGAAGGACTCTTTCATCTTCAAATGCCTTGTGTGCCTGCCTCAGCCCCATACAATTTCATCTGAGGAGCATTCACTGGTGGCTAGTTTCTCAAATGGTTGGCTATTATCATAAACTGTGCGTAAACTGTGTATAATGTGTATAATGCAAATTGTTACATTGCGGGATCTGTAGTTTGCGTGTTGCCAGTGATTTCATATTGCCGGGTCATAATAGATCTATACGGTGAAATCAAACGGTCCACTTAGGATGCAACACGGACTAACAATCAACTTCACATGCTGTTGTGCAAATGGAATAGACAACAGGTGGAAATGACAGGAAATTAGTGAGACGTCCCCTGGAGTCCGACCACTTCTCAGTTCCTGAGCTTTCTGGCCGATGTTTCGGTGAATTTTAAATGCCGGTGGTGCTTGCACTACAGTGGTAGCATGAGGCGGAGTCTACGACCTGCTAAAGTGGTTCAGGTAGTGCAGCTTATCCAGGATCATCGATGTGAGCTGTGGCATGGAGGTGAGTACATCAGGAGAAGCAGGAATGCTACCTCCGCCTTTGCGTAACCTTGCCAGCATATGAGGTTGGTGTTTCCCTTTCAGTGGGAGAACCCTTCACAATGGGATTCAACTAAAGCAGAGATTTTCCATCTCTGATAACCTGTAAACACTTGGGCGTTTATATTAAGAGTCTTTTGGGTTTTTTTTGAAAGCACCATATATTGTAAGGAAAAGTCGCAACTGGAAAATATCGAGCCCATTAAATGAAGTTACTTCAAGTTGCATTAATTTGTCCTGGATTCACAGAAATATTGTAAATTTTGGATTCCCGGCCTTCTTTTTTGAGTGCATTTAATTCTGAGACCCAGAATACAAGTAGATGTCTCATAAATAGGACCACGTCCAGTACAAAACCAGAATGCCTATTGATTATCAGAACTGTATGAATTTCAATTCTGCATGCAAAGATCCTGTATATCGGTGGTGGGCCGAGTCACCTGTATGGAGACGCTGCTGTAGGACCCCCCAATGACCCCCGTGATGGCGAGGGGGCTGTCCTCCTGTAGGGCGTATGACCCGTCCGGGCAGATGAACTCGGTGTCGTCCACCTTGGTGAGCGATGCTCGCACGAACTCCAGCGCCTGCTCCAGGGCGTACGTGTCTCGGGAGCAGGTGTCCAGGATGTGGACGCCCAGCCGGACGCCGGGCAGCAGAGTCATGTCTTCGTTGATGCGGTCGATGGCAAAGAGCATGGCCTCCAGCCGCTGGATCCCCCGGTCCTCGTTAATGCGGCCACACTCGTCGATGCCCATCCCTTTCTCGTGGATGGGGAAGAGGCCCCCCAGGACGAGGTCACCGTCGATTTTGATCTCACGCCGGGGGGAGTCACCTTGGGAGGGCAGGACCCCCATTCCGAAGACGACCAGAAGAAGAGGCAGCTTGCTTGTCAACATGGCTTCAGATTTCTTCTTTTTACTGGAGTGGAGTGTCAGGGGCATGGACGGTCCCGTGGTCGGTCCATGTAACGGTCAGGCAGTGGACAGTCTGTTCACACATGGAGGGGACACCACTGGAGAAAGAGAGAGAGAGAGAGAGGCAAATTTAAAAGCCTGATATAGACCAGAAGTTCATCGAGGGCTTGTTCTGTGTTCTGATTGGTTCCTCTCTCCTCATGCAATTCTTCTGGTGCATTTCACTGCATGTTGTACAGGTATAACTATGTGACAAATATGATCTGATCTGAATAAATCTGAATCTGGTTGGTAAGTGTGAATCACACCATTCAGTCAGAGAATGAGAACATCCAAACATGAAATGATTTTGTTTGAAGCTGATGCAGCTCAAAGTGGAACTCAGCTACAACCCAGCTGACCCCCAAAGGCATGAGAGTGATCAGCAGGCACAGAAGCTGGAATGAATGAAGCTCTGCTTAAAATGGACACTGGTTGATTCTGCTGTGGCTCTTTCAAAGTTTACTTACAGTTACAGCCTTTACCAGACGCCCTTATCCAGAGCGACTTACAATCAGTAGTTACAGGGACAGTCCCTGCCTGGAGACACTCAGGGTTAAGTGTCCTGCTCAGGGACACGATGTTAGTAAGTGGGATTTGAACCTGGGTCTTCTGGTTGACAGGCAAGTGTGTTACCCACTAGGCTACTACCACCCTAAATAGTAAATATTATCTGAGGCCAGAGATGAGAAAACAAGCTGTGGTCTGACCTCAACATCAGGGAAAAGTCATCTAAGTCTGATCCCCTCCTGCAAGGAGTATATCTGTAGCACCAATATACCACTATAATCACGTATTTCAGTACCAGTGGTACGATGCCACCGTCTGCCGCTGCTTCTGTTTGTTTTCTCCGAGACACGGAATCAAGCGCACAGACTACCGGCAGACTCCAGTGAAGATACCAGCAGATAAATACCATACCATAGCCACCACCGTAACAACTACAGCTTCAGGGATCTTCAAATGGACCAGTAGCATCATAATGGACACGTAATGTACACCATGACACTGGACTACACTCTGGACTTCTCCAACCCTACAACTGTAGGACTTTTTTTTTTTCTTATTAGACAAATCACTGCACTGACACCACTTGCAGACTCACTCTACCCTGGAAGGGCATCCCTCTCTGTATCACTCCTTCCCAACGTTTCCCAATGTTTCCCAAGAGCGGCCTATAGAAGTTGAGCAGGCATTCCTGGAATTGACATCATCAACACCATTCACCAACCTCAATGTTTGGCACGGACAGGAAGTCGTGTCTGCATTTTTCCAGAAAAAAAAAAAAATGAACCCACTGGTTCTTCAGAGTCTCGCGTCTCCCGGCAAAAAAACAAAAATGTTGCCCATTTTTACATCCAAACACTGAGCAACTGCAATGCTTCCCACGTTTGGAAGCCATGATGGTCGGTTGAGATGATGTTTTAGGGGCGGGGCGGGAAATTCTCTGGGCAGAAAAAGCAGAAACGGAGGGTAAACTTTCCCCTTATGACATCATAAAGGGACAAATTCCAGATCCGACTGTCTGAGCTGCCGCTCTCTGAACGGTGAAGGGGGTCCCTCTCTGTATCACCCCTTCCCAAAGTTTCTTTTCCTCTCTCTCCTAGAGATTATTTTGTGTGGAGTTGTCAACTGTGGAGTTGTTGGAGTTGGTGTCAACTGTAGGTCCTGTCAAAGCCCATTGAGACATACTGTATGTGATTATATAACAAATACATGTTGTTGTTGTTGTCTCTGACTCTGGGACAATGCTGTGCACCAAAACGTCCCTCCATCCACGTCCAAACAAACGCTCCACCCGGGTGAGCTGCTGGCCCCTCGAGGGCCGTAACCAGGACCCTCTGCTCCCCGGCAACCAGAGACAGACTCCGCTAACAAGTGGACAATGACTGACTCACAGAGCATAATGTGGCATGCAGGAGTCTTGTGTCTGTGTGTATGTGCACGCATTCCTTCTTTTCTTTCTCTGTGGCAAGGAGTGAGTGCAGGTCTGGGGACGGTGACACTGTCACTCTCATCTGGAGACTTCCGGGAAGATGCTGTTTTCTCCCTGCCTCACACGCGCACAAAAACTCACCTTTCAGAAGCAAGCAAGTTATCTTGTAAAGATAATAACCAGTTCCGCACCGAAGCCACTTAGCTTGGGCTGTAACGGTCTACCGGCAGACGGGATGCATGTTTAAAGCTCTTTAATTTGCATAAATTAACATGACATGAAATACTTTATAAAGCCTAGAGGCAGTTTGCCAGCCAAAGTTGTGCCAGAAGTGCAGCATTTTCTATTACGAGAGGTGAGAACCATGTGGGTGACAAACTTAAAGATAACAAAAAAAATATTAAAGGTCGCCTGACAATAATAATTTTTTTTTTTGCTTTTATATTGGTGTTAGCGTCCTTTGGTCCAGTCCAAAAATGAGACTTCCTCGTGACGCGCTGATTCGGTGTCTGTAGCTTTAAATGCTAATGAGAAGGAGCAAGGCGGAACGAAGAGGAGAGCGGCCTATAGATGTTGAGCAGGAATTCCTGGAATTGACGTATTCAACACCGTTCACCAACCTCAATGTTTGGCGCGGACAGGAAGTCGTGTCGCGTGACAAAACAAAAAAAAAGCATGGGCGGAAAAAGCATGAGAAACAGAGGGTAAACTTTCCCCTTATGACGTCATAAAGGGACAAATTCCAGATCCGACCGTCTGAGCCGCCGCTCTCTGAACGGTGAAGCAGCATAAACAAAGCACTCTTTACACCCATCACCATTTCTAGCCACTGCAGGAACATAAGACAGGCCAGGGGAACTCATATTAATGTTAAATCATCTCCCAAAGTCAAAGTTTCATGTCAGGGGACCTTTAAGAATGTATTATTCATATCCTTTTGGTTGTATAAAGCTTATCTTTCAGTTTTTCCCAAAAAATGCCCATATGTCACCCCAAAGCTAACTAGATAGAACCAGATAGAACTGGTCCTTTCCAGCAGGCATTAAAATAATTTGTGTTGAACTGTGTAACATCACAGGCATCTCAAGTTCAGCATGAAGAGAGGAATGAGAGTTCACAAACGAGACCCAGAACATCAGGAGGGGAATTTTGCCGCCACCTTTTTTTTTTTGGTTTTTCACCTCCCGCCCTTTCGTGACGTAGGCCGCATTGTGCTTTTAAAGTGCATTTTTAAACTGCTTGCGACCGAGCTTTCATAAGTCCGAGAAAAATTGAAATGCTGACCGCTCACTCCCCCCCTCAAATCTAAAGCGCAACTCGCACAGCAACTCTCACGAGTCTTCGCCGCCATTCATTTTTTATTGAATAGGATTACTTTCTTTTGCCAGGAACAGCCTGACCGTTACATTGGTGGCAGATTTATGTTAATTGTGCCGCAGGTTTAATGGGCAGGAGGACAGGCTGATGCAGTGTGTGTGTGTGTGTGTGTGTGAGTGCACCCAGAGATCTGCAATATAACAGAATTTAATTGCATTTCTTTTCATTCTTGATGCTGGCTGGCGCGGCGGTGAATATGCGTGTCCCCGTTAATCCGGAATGCTGACGGTGTCCTCGCGGCGCAGAGACCCTGAGCGCCGGGCCCCTGTTTTCATCTCAGCGGTGCCACGCATCATCACAGACAGCCCTTTGCAGGTATGTGTCCCTCTGCGCTTCTACGGGCTGCCGATTTCATTCGACGGACAGGTGGCCGAGGGAGAGAAATTAATAAATAAAAATCTGCATCCTGTTTATTGTATGGTTTGTGATTATGTCACACCATGAGTCAATGAGGAACAGGCAGAGAGAACAGGGTCTGCAAATCAGTCTGGTGATCTTGACTGTTATTGGGGGAAAAAAATCACTCTGGCCATTTAAAACCAGCAGGAGGAACATGTGAGACCTTTTGGGTCCTATAACAGACATATAGCGCATGGATGGTGTTCATTAACGTCAAATGAATTCTACATACCCAGCCCTTCTTGTTGATGTCCAGAAAATTAACTTCAATTATGTTTAAAGAAAGTTTCAAAGGGAGCCTGTAGGCACTATTGACAGCTTTCACTCCAACTACTTCCTCATTCTGGATGATTTTGACCCCCTCTTGTCAATACGCCACACACCCAGGTGTAGTGAGGCGTCTATCTCCTCCCTTTCTCCTCCGTTCGGAGCACAACAGTGGGCATCATAATCTTGGTTGTGGAATCATTGATTCATCCTGTGATCGTTTCCATACTGAACGTACCGATAGATTATCAGCACTTTAATTCACAAATCCTTATTGGTTGACTAGTCAATGTAGCATCCAGATCAGGGTTGTGGGTGCCAGAGCACGCACACACACACACACAAGCATCATCCACTCACACACTCACAGCTACGGCTAATTTAGAGTCGCTAGTGAGCATGCGCAAAGGATGAACCTTGAACCACAAACTTAATGCACGACCAGGATTCGAACCTTGAACCACAACCTTGGAGGTGTGAGGCCATGGTGCTCCTGAAATGTTTCACCAACTTTATTTCCCACAAAACTACAATGGCAGTGATGGCACTAAGACACTGTCAACAGATCAGTAGTGACTGAATACTGATGTGATCTGTTTATTGCGAAGAGCCAATTCACAGAATTGACTTGTTCACGAATAGCTCCTCTGAGGCACCTGGTGTTTCTTGCTTGAACCCTGAACCCCGTCGCCAATGAGCCTCATTAAAGCAGAAGAAAATAACGCGGTGGGCCTAATCTGCCCCGTCCTGTAAGACGCTTTTCTCCAGGAGAAGTGAAAGAGCCGGCTCTCTGAAGCAGTGGGCCTTGCCATCTTTAAACCGCGCCTCTGGCAGACCATGTTAATTAGCTGCTCAGGATACGAGGGGAACGGACTGTTTTGGGGACGAGCGGCTCAGAAATTAATTGGAAATTCTCCCAGGCCGTTCCTCAACAGCACGCCTAAATCAAACATTCAGCTCCCAAAATCAATCCTCAGCGTCGCTGCCAAGCAAAATCCCCAATTACGCTTCCTTAGCATTGTTCCTCACTCGGCCGCCGCTTGGTGTTTATCGCTATTTGCTGAAGGCAGGAGGAGCGAGGATTACTCGTCTAGAGTGTCTCCCTTGTGCAAACGAAAGGACGCGTCGATGCACGTAGACAATTCTTCCTCAGCACATGCATAATTTTTATTCCAGAAGTGTCACTGCAGCCATCTTGGACAAGCAGGACGTTCAGACCACCGTAGAAAGTTTGCCGTATTGTTGTTCTGGCTCGCTAGGTGTCAGGGTTGACTGCACCTGGACTCATCACCTGTGCCCAATCCGGACAGCTATTAAAAGACTGTAACTCCGCCCCTTCTGCAGCGGCGACATTTTGGTGGACTTGCGTGATCTTGACCTGGCAACGGTGTATGTGTTTGGTATTTTGGGTTCTGGCAATTGCCACACGCCTGCGGGTTTGTTTAAGTTGATTCCCCTTCATTCCTCGTTTTTGGCCACCGCGCTGTTGTTTATTTGTATTTATTTATTGTCTTTATAATAAAATCCCTTTACAGTATGTCCTGCCTCTGCGCTTCCCTCCCCCATCAGCTCGCCGCCGTGACACTAGGCAGATTTTTGCTCAATGATAAGTTAAAAATGATCGTATATGCTGCTCTTTCATTATAGCTGTAGCTTCAACGCGACCAGAATTTAAGATATATAGTTCCAGTCAGCGCTGACCGGGTCAGCATGTTTGATCACACGTGAACTGATCGATCTCGATCATCAGGCTTCAAATTGTGCGGCACAAAGCGTAACGAGATTGTCTTCGTGGACGGATTTTTCAGGGCCGCTGTGAGTGAGCGATCGACTGCGTGCTGTTCTGAGCTTTAGAGAACCTCCTTCTTGAACCTGAGCAATGATGCTGAAAATTAAAAATTAAAATGAATTAAAATTAATGTTAAGTGATTGTCACTTGTGATACACAGCAGCACAGCACACGGAGCACACAGTGAAATTTGTCCTCTGCATTTAACCCATCAACCTGAGGGAGCAGTGGGCAGCCATGACAGGCGCCCGGGGAGCAGTGTGTGGGGACGGTGCTTTGCTCAGTGGCACCTCGGTGGATCGGGATTCAAACCAGCAACCTTCTGATTACGGGGCCTCTTCCTTAACCGCTAGGCCACCACTGACCCCAGATAAAGGGACAGAAATAACAAAGCTCATTGCTCAAAACTGAAGTGTCTGAACCGGTGATGTTCAGTAGAAGATCTAGACTGTCACTGAAGGCTTCTGCACTGCCCTCACCCCCAATGACCCCAAACGTAACAAGGTTCAAGAACAATGCTGACCTTTGACCCTGGTCATGCTGAATTTCTCTCTCAAGTGCGCCGAATGCCATCCTTTTATTTCTAGAATTGAACACAATAATAATGAACAGACATGAATTAAAGAGGCAGCCGCTGTGCCGAGTGCTGCTGGAAAGAAGCCATTAAAAAACACGGAGAGCTTTTCAGAGAGAAAAAGGCCACCGGTCTGAGCAGAGAAGAACTCCGGGAGACGGAAAAAAGTGCCACTCTTCTGCCTGTTTTTAGATGCTTTTCCAGGCCCTTTGTAAAGCCTGTGAGTTACGACAATAAAGTAAAGATAAGCGCACAACGCAGCATGTCTGAAACTGATATTTGGCCGAATTCAGTAACAGTACTGGTTACTGTCCACAATCTCAGTGCAAAAAGCACCCCCCCTCCACAAGCCGAATAAATGATGAGAATGAAAACCTCAAGGCTTTCAGGGGCCTTGGCACACTTGGGAAATAAATTCAGAGCAGAACAGTCATTTTAACGTTCAATCAATTCTCATTTAAATGAAATTATCTGCAATTGGCTGTAAATGGTACTTAGCACACGGGTGTGTTGGCAGTAAAACGGACTGAAACAGATCGCACTTGCACGTTTATTACTTCATAAATTTATTAGTCAGTCTGTAAATCCAGTGTGAGGCACTGCAGCAATTTGCTCCGGTTTCACCGCATTAGAGATCACACAGCTACATGCGGCATGAGCACATTTACCAACCCGCCGATCATGAGCCTAGATGAGCGGCGATAGCATGTCTGTCCAAAATTACATGCATGTTAGATGAGTTAGTGATGCTTAATTAGTCCTGGAGTGTGAGTACGGGAATCCTTTACAGTTACGGCATTTACCAGACGCCCGTATCCAGAGCGACTTACAATCAGTAGTTACAGGGACAGTCCCCCCCCTGGAGACACTTGGGTTTTAAGTGTCTTGCTCAGGGACACGATGGTAGCAAGTGGGACTTGAACCTGGGTCTTCTGGTTCAGAGGCGAGTGTGTTGCCCACTAGGCTACCACCACCCTGATCAGATCTAGTGGTGATGTGTGTGCATGCACCTACTCTGTAGGTAAATGGGCTATGAAAAAAAATCTTTTGGAAAAAGGGGCTCTGAGAGAGTGGATATTTCTAATAGCGCTTGAACGAGCATTATCGTCCACCATCGTCAAACTTGCCCTCGTCCACCTCCAGGTAACAGAAAAACAAAATGCACTTCATGGTCAAAATACACTCTTCATAAAATCTAATTACAGTTTTTCTCAAACACTAAAACACAAAAGCCAATCCTCTAAACCAAGTGACCAGCTAGCTAAATACATTTACAAAATCTAGCCATCATTTTCCAATATCATACACATTTCACACAAAGACACAATTCGCAAAACACAATCCCCCATTCTCATAAATCTAAACACGTTTTTCCTGGCTAGAACACAAGTTGCAAAAGAACTCATATTCTCAAATGGAAGCTCATGTGATGCAAAATGCTTGCCACAGTCAGCAATAATTGGACACAATGGACACACCCAGCGTCATTCATTACTTGTTGCTAATGCTGTGAACACATTCAAGATTCCAAACAAACGCAGTGGATGAAGGCAGAGTCAGGGGAAGAGGAGGGAGAAGAGCTGGCCATTGAAGAAGAGGAGCAGGCCAACAAGGGAGAGGTGAAGGTCCAGGAGGCAGAGCAAGACAACCTCGCACCATCATTACGGACGAGGTGCGAGCATTGACCATGTCCTTGTCCATGGCATGACAATGGCTGCAGACCTAAGTAGGTTCACCATGGCTGTCACGTTCCCCTCTAGCTCTGGTGAAAAATGGAGGACGCAGGTTGAAGAAATAACAATGTGTATTTTATTTGAACTCAAAACACAAAATGAAAGAACTGAAATGTCCTTGCGTGAAGTGCCACGCCTCTCCTCTAGAAGCCAGGTTGTGGGATCTTCCGCAAGGTCCTCGGCGAGAGCCAAAGTTCGCCCTTGTCTTGCCCAGGCTTCGAACCGGCATGGCTGAGCTGTATTGAGCCTAGAGGGGAGAGTTGAGTTCCAGTCCTTCTGTGGGGTTCACTGTCAATTGCCGTTAAGGACAGCATGCAGTGCAGAAACAAACTCTGTTTGTGTGAGGGAGACCGAGTGGACAGACCCATTACCGCTAAACTAACCAATCACCGATCCGAAGTCGGTACCCCACTAGGCACCCGTGATTACCACCACTTACCTGTGATGAAGAACAGGTGGGAATAATCAGGGTGCTAGTGAGCCCCAGAAGAACACACACTAATACATGGGAGAGGTAGACCGCTGGGGGCGTGGCAGAGGTGGCACGAATGTTACAATGGCCACCATTATCAGGGCTTTCAGACAGCACAACATTATTGTCACAATACAGATTTACAAGCCTGTGAAAGTAGTCTATTGGTTTCAAATCAGTTATTGTAAAACATATCAGTTGACAACACATGTTTCTTTCTTTAGAGTTGAAAGGACGCAACATAGAGGTGGGAGGGTTGCCATATTTACAGCGGCACATGAAACCCTCATTGTGGATATGGTTTGACATTATCATTGCTGATAATGTCAAATTTGAGAGCATTGATGATGTCAGCTTGGCCGAGTTCTCCGGCGCCAAAAGATGTGAATGAAACAGGTCTGTAGGGCTCCCGTTTTGAGCGCAACTCAGAGGAGCTATTCGTGAACAAGTCAATTCTGTGAATCGGCTCTTCTAAGGACCTATGTTATGAGTATGTGCAAGTACGTATACATCCATGTTCTCCGTAAAGTTAGTCTTCATACTGTGTAGCTCACCCTACATTACTTCTGGACAATACTGTGCTTCCTGATTGACTGTTCAGAACACCTGTCTACAGAAGATATTACAGTGGGATTCAATGGCCAGACCTCATGAGTACCTCTTCCTGGGCGAGGCTGGCTTCAACCTGCAGAAACGAAGTCAAAGAGGCCATAACACCATTGTGGGGGGGGGGGGGGGGGTCTTCCTAGAGGAGCTAAGACTTACTCCTGGACCACCAACAACACCATCCTGGGCTCGCACATCAACACCATCCTGGGCCCGCACATCACATGCACACCGTGAAACGTGTCCTCTGCATTTAACCCATCACCCTTAGTGAGCAGTGAGCAGCCATGATCACATTTATGTGATCATTTGGGACAATGTCTTCTTCCACATAACAAACCAAATCAGAGAGTGGTTCACCACCAACAGTAACCAGTTTTTAAACATCTGTCTGCCACCCTATTCCCCTTTCCTGAACCCTATAGAGGAGTTCTTCTCATCGTGGAGATGGAAGGTTTATAACAGACTACCATACACTAGACAGAACCTCCTAAGGGCAATGAAGCTGGCCTGTGTTGACATCCCAGTGGAGGCCTTCCAAGGATGGTTTCGCCATTCTACTGCATTTTTCCCGCGGTGCCTGGCAAGAGACTATAAAGCCTGCGATATAGCTCAGCGACATGATGCCCCACAGTGATTTGTGGTGTGTGTTGTGAATAAAGTAAATAAAAAAAGAGTCCTGTTGTGTGCAATAGATTTGTTTTTGCATTGAGTTGTTACATTAGTGTACATGCAGAATTTTCTATAGATTTGTACTCTTTATATGAAACTCACAAATCTAAATGCTTAATCCTCTGTTACTGTAAAGTTTCTAAAAATATGCATCGGCAGTTATGAAACAAATTGAGCATTGTGTCTTCAATTGTTTTGCTGTAGCGTGTAATGATTTGTATAGTGTTTTTACATTTTGAAAGCTTTGAGCTGCTCTTTTGGTGTGAAAGTTTAAGTTTTGAAGTGTTAAGGTGTTGTGTTTAGACATTGGGGAACATGGAGAAAACAGTTGTGAAATGTGTTTTAGCATTTGAGAAAAACTAATATTTCATGAAACAAAAGAGAATTTCATAACACTAATTTATAACAAATTTACCAAAGTGATAAAAGTATTTCATGTTTGTAAATTTATTATCGCTCACCGAAACAAATTTACCGAAGTGTAAAATTTACAAACCAACAAAACACTTTTACCAATCATTGAAGAAAATTTACCACAGAAAAAAATCACCGAAATGAATTTACCAAAGTGAAAAATTTACAAACATAAAAGAATTTTATTGCTAACCGAAACAAATTTTAACAAGGTGTAAAATTTACAAACCAACAAAACACTTTTACCAATCATCAAAACAAGTAAAACCTCATTTACAAACACGTGAAATACTTTAGCCAATCACTGAAACAAATTTACCGAAGTGAAACAAATTTACAAACACGTGAAACACCTTTATCGATCACCAAAACAAATTTACAAAGATGTAAAACACTTTAGCCAATCACCGAAACAAATTTACCAAAGTGAACACAAATTTACCAAAGTGGAAACAAATTTACAAACATGTGAAACACTTTAGTCAATCACCAAAACAAATTTACCAAAGTGAAACAAATTTACAATCACGTGAAACACTTTTATCGATCACCAAAACAAATTTACAAAGATGTAAAACACTTTAGCCAATCACCGAAAACAAATTTACCAAAGTGAAACAAATTTACAATCACGTGAAACACTTTTATCGATCACCAAAACAAATTTACAAACATGTGAAACACTTTAGCCAATCACCGAAAACAAATTTACCAAAGTGAAACAAATTTACAAACACGTGAAACACTTTTATCGATCACCTAAACAAATTTATAAAGATGTAAAACACTTTACCCAATCACCGAAAAAAATGTAACGAAGTGGAAACTAATTTACAAACACATTAAACACTTTAGCCAATCACAGAAACAAATTTACCGAAGTGGAAACAAATTTACATATATAAATACTTTAAAATATATAAACACTTGCCACAGGAAACACAGAAGCAGGCCAGTTGGCTGAAACAATTGCACTTTGTTTACTTCACTATTTGATTGACACATCATGCACTTCCCGTCCATTGTACCCACCCTTTACTGTTTTGAGTCACTAGCTGTTTGATTCGGTGATTAGTAAAAGTGTTTTGAATGTTGTAAATTTGTTTTAATGAAATGTTAATTGGATTTGCCCTTTTTGGCCACCAGTTACTGAGACAGCAAGCACAGCACAGGGTGCACGTAATGACATGTGTCCTCTGCATTTAACCCTGCATCACCCTTGCCATGACAGGCGCCCATGGAACAGTGTGTGGGGACGGTGCCTTGATCAAGGGGACCTCAGTGGAACTTTGTTGTTTTGAGAATCGAACTGGCAGCCTTTCCGATTACAGGTCTGCTTCCTCACCCGCTAAATGTAATGCCGCAAATAATGATCTAACGAAAGGAGAGAGGGAATTTCAGTTTGGTGTTATTTGGCCAGTTTTTGTTTCTCACGAGATCGTCCTGGGATTTTAGAACTGGTCAGACGTTAAACTTTGCACTGAACACATGCTACAGAAGCAGAGAGGTGTTGCTGTAGGATGCTGCTGTGGCCATTCTCTCACTGTCTTTCTCATATTTTATGTCCAGTCAGACATTATCTGTGCTCGAGTAAATATTTATGGATTTTCCTTTATTGATATTATCATAACTCATCTTTATGTGGAGGATTTTGCTTGCAGTGCTCATTTGTAATATTTGCCGGACTGTGTTCTTGTCGGCCTGCATGTTAGCGTTCGTACGTGTTTTAAAGGGCAGTGCGTGGACAGACAGCTGTGTCTGCTGCTGGGGAGTGTGTGAATTAATGATGGGGGAACAGATGACACACACTGCTGGGCTCTCAAGCGCACACACACACACACAACAGGTGTTACAGACCTTATTTCTGAATCTAATCAGCAACATTGGTGCAGCCATAATGATCAGTTAATGATCGGCAACGCTCTATCATGTGTAAATGTCCACTTTGCATCAGGAACAGGAGCTGTTTCGGCTATGCGGTGCCACGTAACGCACTCCAGTTTCTTCCACATGTCTCCGGATGCAAAATATTCCTCATCTCCAGAAAACGGATTTAGTTGGCAACGGAAAACAGTGACAGGGTCTGAAAATCTCCGGGAGAACAGAGTTTCAGGCAGAGGGGCGATGGCCATGCAAAGTGCTGGAGGAGCCCGGACATGGCCGTTGAGATGCAGACTTTTTGTCTTTTTTACAGAGGTGAAGGTCCTGAGACTGCACACCTGAAGCTCCCCACGTCGACAACACAAAGCAACACGGAGCAGCATTACAGCAGCACACAGAATTATTCACCGCCCCGCAGAAGATCTGCAAAGGGAACTAAAAGATCATTAAGGTGGGAGGAAAATGACAAACTGCAGCAGATGGGGAAAAGAAAAGGACACGGAGAGGTCGTGAACTCAAACAGTTCTAATTACCGAACTTTAATGAATGTTATTAAATGTGTTTATATGCTTTATGTGCTAAGTTGCAGTTGTTATTGGTTTAAATATACGGTGCACCTATTTAATCCTTGTGTAGGATCTTACAGCAGCAGAAAAAGACAACCTCACTACATTTACATGTACAGCATTTACCAGACGCCCTTATCCAGAGCGACTTACAATCAGTAGTTCCAGGGACAGTCCCCCCCTGGAGACACTCAGGGTTAAGTGTCTTGCTCAGGGACACAATGGTAGTAAGTGGGATTTGAACCTGGTCCTCTGGTTCATATGCTGTTTTAGGACGGTGCATGTTGATCCTATACTGCTGTACAGTGATGGGTGTTAGTGTGAGTGCTGTACACGTTGGTGTAAAAATTTTTATGGTGATGCATGATGGTGTGAGAGAATTGTATGGTGATCCACACACAGAGAAATAAAGGTGCACACAGGGTAGAGTATTAAGCCTACAGGTACAAAACTGTTCCTTTCAGCTGATTGCACCTCAGAAGATACAGGACAGGTCCTTTGTGATACCATGTTGTACCTTTAAAGGAACATGATTGGGGAAAGTACATTGTTGTACCCATGAACCTGCACCACATGGAAATGATCCCAATTAACCCCAATGTACCAACAAAAATTCTTGTAAATTGCTAGGTTTCAGCTGCACAATAGTGATAAGATGGCTAGTGGATATGACCAATTTTTCAAAAAGGCTGATGTTCATGTTGTAAAAGTTTTTTTTTTCTCAGCACAACAACGGACAAAAGGAATGTATGTGAAAATACAAAAGACAGACAGACATAGCAGACAGTATAGCTCAGTGGACTAAGCCTCTGTGCCTGTGAGTTGAAGGTTGCCAGAGTTGAAGGTTGGCTCCTTACACAAGGTCTTTAACCCCCCAGCTCCCTGGGCAATGCAACCAGTGTGCTGCCCTTTGCAGACCACTACATCATACGTACATGTAAATGTAATTTTAAATTGCAGTCATGACAGGTACACCTTTGTGCCTTAAATGGCATAGATGACTAAAGGAATAAAAAAGTACCTGCGAGGACGGGTCCATTATTGTTCTTCAGAAGGGTACTGCCCCAGTGACAAGCATCTGTACCCATATAGGGACACAGTGCTACTTCCATTTCTCTGTGTGCATGTTCATGTGTGAGTGTTGTTATGGTTAATGTGTGAGACCATTGTATGGTGATGGATGTTGGTCTGAGAGTGCTGTATGGTGATTATGATGGTATAAGAGTATTGTATGGTGATGGATGTTGGTGTGAGAGTGGTGTATGGTGATTATGATGGTATAAGAGTATTGTATGGTGATGGATGTTGGTCTGAGAGTGCTGTATGGTGATTATGATGGTATAAGAGTATTGTATGGTGATGGATGTTGGTGTGAGAGTAGTGTATGGTGATGCTTGTTGATCTGAGAGTGCCGTATGGTGATTATGATGGTATAAGAGTATTTTATGGTGATGCATGTTGATGTAAAAGTGTTTTGTAGTGATCCAGGTTGATGTGAGACATGTCAGTGTATGTGGTGATGCATGCATGGTGTGAAGGTGTTTTCGGGTGCTGTATGGTGATGCATTTCTGCTGGATTTAAGAGTAACGGAGGTGCAGTGGAAACAGGCAGAGCAGCATTAGGATTCCAAACACACGCTCAGATTATGAATTATGGATCATCATCTCAACAGAAATCATCTCAACAGAAATCTGGAGATAAACACGCCCAGGTTACAATGCGCCCCTTTACTGCGCCCCCCCCAAACACACCCACACCCACACACGCAGCCCCCCTCACACACAAAAACACACACATGAACGGGTCAGAACGGGTGAGCCCGTATTTTACTCTCCGGTACAGGTGTGGGTGCTCCGTGCGCCCCTCTTACATAAGAGAAGTTCCCCGCCGGCCGGTGCGAGTTGCGCCGCTGCGGGGGGGTGAGAGGGCGACCGGGCAAGTTCGCGTCGGGGACGGCGGTCGGAACACAAACTTTGACGCCCGGACCGAGCGTCGGGGAGAAAAGAGAGAAAAAAAACCCCGCAGGACTCACCGGTTCCCGGCTTGTTATTCAGGCGGCAGGAACGCTGCGGCTCTCCGCTCCCCCTCCTCCTTTACGCAGTGTCCACACGCGAGGAGAGGAGAGGAGAGGAGAGGAGAGAGGGATGGAGAGAGAGAGAGAGAGAGAGAGAATAAAGACCGGAGAAAGAAAGAAGGAAAGAAGCAGCAGCCTCGCCTCGGGATGCTTCTGTCGCCTAGCAACAACAATCGATCCCGAGATTATCCGTTTTTATTGGATAAGGACGAACTTGGCCGCTCTCACCCCTCCCGATTAAAAGGAGGCGCACGTTCGCGCGGATACGGATCTGGATTCTGGAGCGCAGGAGGGAGGAGGAGGAGGAGGAGGAGGAGGAGGAGGAGGAGATCAAAGTTCCTCGGTTGTTGTGATGGTGGGGACTGTCACACATTCCCAGGTATCTGGACACCTGAGCACGCAGCAGCCCCGCAGGTGCCATGTGGTTCCTGCTCTCAAAGCTCCAGAAAGGTGAGAAGGTGGCAGAGAACAGGCTCAGCGGTGGTGAATTCTGTCTTTTTGGGTCCAACAAGTTCATTTCCCACCTGCCAAAATGCTGATCTGTTGCGTTGTGTCAGCCAGTGCATATATGTTTGATGCCTGTGAAGGTTCTCAGTCATCCAGGTCTCAAAAAAGGTTATTCCAATGGCAACTGGACTCGGAGCGGGCCCTCTGGAATGGAAGGGTGAAACATTGTCAAGGAACCAAAAAACACAGTACAGGCCAAAAGTTTGGACACACCTTCTCATTCAACGTTATTTTTTATTTACGTTGGTAGATTCTCACTGAAGGCATCACAACTATGAATGAACACATGTGGAGTTCTGTACTTAACAAAAAGTGGAGACCTGACCTCCACAGTCACCGGACCTGAACCCAATCCAGATGGTTTGGGGTGAGCTGGACCAACAAGTGCTAAACACCTCTGGGAACTCCTTCAAGACTGTTGGAGAAGCATTTCAGGTGACGACCTCTTGAAGCTCATCGAGAGAATGCCAAGAGTGTGTAAAGCAGTAATCAGAGCAAAGAAACTAGAATATAAAACATGTTTTCACTTATTTCACCTGTTTTTTTTAAGTACAGAACTCCACATGTAGAGTTGAATGGGAAGGTGTGTCCACACTTTTGGCCTGTACTGTATGTGTTTGAATTTACTTATTGACGTAGGATCGTTGAACAAGTAAAATTCAGAGTGAGGAGGACAGCAATGACAAGGAGGATGGGTGGAACAGAAGAGGGGACAACATATATGGAATGGGACATGGGACACAACTGACGATCATTAACTCAGGAATGTGGAAGTAGTGTGCGTGTGTCCTCTGAAACCACTTTAAAAATTCTGTACCAGCGTCACACAACGTCGGCCTCAGGGAATCAATAAAACAATCCCAAAGTGAAGTGTGGAATGACGCGGAGAGCCAGAGCAGAGCCCCACCCCGCCACCAAATGCTGTGATGTCACCCCTCCGTGTCATTAAAATGCATGTATTAAAGTCGTCTGTTCCTGTTGAGTGGCCTGGGATTAAAACGGGCAGCATGCACACGGCCGGGCACGAGAACGCCCTCGTTCTTTAATCCTCGTTCAAGCAGCATACATAAATACATAAGCAAACATGCAACATTTAACTCATTTACCATATCAGCGGTTTATTGCTGTAATAGCCGCTGCAGCTAAAAAGCACAAATATGAAATGTTCGGTGGACACGTAATGCACTAAATGATCATGTCCAAAATATCAAATGGCACAACAACATTAATAAATAAGTAACAATTAAGTTCTCTCCCTATTTGCAGCCCATATATAAGGTGTCATATTTCGGCCTGAATTAAAATTTTATTCACTGATGGGTGTGGCCTGGTTTGTTGGCCCTTTTCAATTGAAACGATTCAAATTCTACTTTGGAAGATTTCAGAATTCGAGAGCGCTTCCAATTCTAGATGACAGGTAAAGTAATGTCCTTGTCAACCTAGAAAATGGTTAATTGACCCACAATATAGGGTGGGCCATTTATATGGATCCACCTTAATAAAATGGGAATGGTTGGTGATATTAACGTCCTGTTTGTGGCACATTAGTATATGTGAGGGGGCAAACTTTTCAAAATGGGTGGTGACCATAGTGGCCATTTTGAAGTCGGTCATCTTGGATCCAACTTTTGTTTTTTCAATAGGAAGAGGGTCATGTGACACATCAAATGTATTGGTAATTTCACAAGAAAAACAATGGTGTGCTTGGTTTTATTCTGTAACTTTATTTACAAGTTTCTGACCACTTATAAAATGTGTTCAATGTCACCAACCATTCCCATTTTATTAAGGTGTATCCATATAAATGGCCCACCGTGTACACATGGAAGCAACCGGTGATGTCAGCTGAATGTTGGATTGCCCCAAATCCGAGCAATTAAAATTCTTTTTTGAATTGGATGGTGTCGGTCCACATCATTTGGCGGCTGGCAGCGGTTAGTATTTACTCTTCACCTGCGCCCCCCCTCGCTCGACCCTGGCCAGAGGACGGCCCAGCAGAGGGCCAGCAGCGTCCAGACGAGTTTCCAGACGATTGTTATTCCGGGAATTGTTATTCTGTAAACCCACTTAGCCGCGTCGAGGTTGCAGCGAGGCTGGGGACGGTCCCGTCCGTTTGTGGGTCCATCACTAGGGCTGCTGCGGCATCACCAGTTCATGTAGCATGAATGGCTTTGGAAGGAACTGTGAAGTGTGAAGTGATTGTCACATGTGATACACAGCAGCACAGCACACAGTGCACACAGTGAAATTTGTCCTCTGCATTTAACCCATCACCCTGAGTGAGCAGTGGGCAGCCATGACAAGTGCCCAGGGAGCAGTGTGTGGGGACGGTGCTTTGCTCAGTGGCACCTCAGTGGCACCTTGGTGGTTCGGGATTCGAACCGGCAACCTTCTGATTACGGGGCCGCTTCCCCCAACCGCTAGGCCAACTGTTCCGTACCGCGGAATGTCAATTTCATTTTTCACTGCGACAAACGCAGAAATAGGCAGAAACACGAGCGTGTTGAGCATTTACATGGCTGCATTTTCCTGGAAAAATGACTGCAGATGGGAGCTGGAAATGGGTGCTCCGACTCAAACAAGCGTCATTTACTGTGTCCAGCGCTGGGCGGAGAGCGTGACAAGCGCCCGGTGGGCCACGTGGAGCTTGGTGCCACTTCCTCCTGCGTCTGAGCAGAGCCTCCGGGTTAATAACCACGAATTCGATCAATAGAGCGAAATAAAAGGCGCCAGCATTTGCCAAATTGATACATACATTTTTGTATATATAACTGTATGTATATTTCAGTACATATATAGATTGATTGTTAATGTTTCTACAGCCTAATTTATTCAAATTTATTTATTGTAACACCACTGATGCGTTTCAAGATTTGCACCTGTGTATTGGTGTGATGTGATGTGACAATATATTGTCATTTGATCTGATTTGATCAGTTTCATACCCATACATGACTTTAACCATTTGCTTGGGTGTCAAAATGAAGGAGTTAATTAAAACTTAGATAAACAGAACAGATTTTGAAATAAAATTAAAATACATTTTTAATGTATTTTTCTTAAAATCACAGTTCATTTGTTGCAAATCTTGTCGAAAGGATTATTGCATAGACTGGCGACTCGCTTAACCCTTCGTGGCTTTGGAAGGACTCATTATTGTGAGAATGAGTGAATGCATGCCGCTCTGCATAAGAGCAGGGCCTGAATGAATGACTATATATTGTTATTTTATTATTGAGGAGTCCCTGTCAATCATCTGTTATTAGCTCCTCCGAGAGCCCCACAGCATAAAAGCCTCTTTGTCCAGTTGTTTGCATGAATGCGGGACAGACCAGCCTTGTTTGGCCAGAGATCCTTCAAGCGGCAGCTTTGTGCTGGATGGAGCTCCGTAGGGTCCAGCTACCCCAGCGGAAGGAGCCCGACGGGGGAAAGATCTCCACCAACAGTCCCTTGGCCTGGAGCTCAGGGCCAGCTGAAAAGGCTGCAGTCAGACCCCTACAGGGAAACCCTGCTGGAGACAGGAGCCCCCTATAGGCTGTGTGTGTGTGTGTGTGTGTGTGAGTACAAACTTCACACTTCCCCTTTGTGGAGGGAGTCCATCTGCTTCTCCCGTTGTCTCTCTCTCTCCGTTCCAGACCGGAGACTCCGTTCCAGACTTTAATGTTCTGCTGAGTGGCCGTGCCTGGGTATTAGTACGATTATTAATGCCTCATTTATCAGATTTTTATTGAGAACCGTGGCCCAAATGATTCTTGACACACAGACACACTTTGACACAGTGAAGCACTGCTGCTGAAAAACTTTACCAACGTGACAATCTTTTTAAAGACAATTGTAAAAATCAGCCTTGATATTGGAAAAAGACAGACATGCCCAAATATGAGAGTACAATTAGACAACAAAGACAGACGTCTACACAAACAGGGACAAAGCCAGTCACAGTTTCTTCCACATTTCCGTCACCCCCAAGAGACTTTCCCTCCTCCAGAAAGACTTGGTCTCATGTATTGGCCGGACTCAAAGAACTCAAGAATGTGGAGAAAACTGGAAACGGCACAAATTTGTGGACCAGCAAACTCTCCACGCCACATTTCTCCACTCCTGCAACCCCAGACCTCAGTCCATCTGAAGGCTCCCACTGATACGCAGGCAGAGCCGCAACGCTGCAGACGAGTTCGACGCCCTGAAGTCTACTGCTGTTGCCATAGATATTCGTTCAGCAGCTTCCGCTCACAGAAGCAACTGTTTGTCTGCAGGAGGGTCGTTTTGCGCTTTTGTCCCCGATGCATTTCTTGTCATTCGTTTCGTATGTATTTCTTCTTCATTTATATATTTATTTGTTAATAAAATACTTGGTAAAATTATCCGTTTCGTCTTAGTAGGTTTACGTTTTTTGTTCTTTTCTTTTGTTATGGGCTGGAGCCCCTAGTTTGGCTCGTAACAGTGTGATTGAAGGAGAAGAGGAAGGGATCTCGCTGAACAAGGCAACTTCGGGCTTTGCTAACAATATAAAGTAACGTCTTAAAATAAAGTCCTTTTGAATCTTCATTCTGCAGGAGCGGCTTTTGTTCAACAACTTCATCCTTACATCCACACTCCCGCCTCACATACTCTCCACGTACTCATGCACAGAGACAATACGTTGGACTACATTACCGCTTTCAGGTAAAGAAGCAGACGCTCGCCTTTGTTTGAAAAGCTGCTATCTTACTTCTCTGATTCTTAATTCTTAAATGTATGAAAATGGATTTATTCTGATTGTCCCTTAGTTGTAGCGCCGTGTTTTGTGCTGTGGTTGTGGGTGGGTTTGTCACCTCGTCACCTCATCCAATCAGGCCAATATGATGAAGCCCTGAGGTGCCCTGGAGGAGTTTGGAGTGTGCAGAATCCACTCGCGTCTGTACTCTTCCTCCTTCAAATTCAAATTCAAATTTTTATTTGTCACATACATAGTCATACACGGTATGATATGCAGTGAAATGCTTTTTTGCAACTGTACAGACCACAGTATTGCAAATATTTCAAGTGTACAATGAAACAATATGCAAATATTGCAAACATAACCAAATATTACACTTTTATGTCTTTAACATAAAATATGTGTAACAGGCACGGTGAAGGTGTGCAAATGAGTGAAAGACAATGCATAAGATAAAAAAATAAAGTAAAAAGAGCTGCTGTTGTGCAAAGAGAAAAAAGCGCAAAGATTGTTTATGCAAAGTGATTTTGTGTAAAGTGATTTGTGCAAAGAGTTCAGAGTGATTGAAGGTGAAAGTTCTGGAGTTCTATGTAGTGTTGTTGTTGAGAGCTTGGACAGCCTGCGGGAAGAAGCTCCTCCTCATTCTCTCTGTGTTGGACTTCAGGGAGCAGAAGCGCTTCCCTGATCGCAGCAGAGAGAAGAGTCCATTGTTGGGGTGGGTGAGGTCCTTCACGATCTTCCTGGCCCTGGTCCAGCACCGTTTGTTGTAGATAGATTGAAGGTCAGGGAGCTTGGTATGGACGATTCGTTCGGCTGATCGAACCGCCCTTGTGGTTTTGTTGTGTGCGGCACTATTTGGGGGCACTGCCTTTACACCTTCAGCTGTTTGTGTCACGCCTCCCCCAACCCCCCGACGGGAAGGTGACATTATCGTTAACTTGGCGTCACGTTGTCCTGCGTCTGTGCCGCTCGTCGTATCGCAGGCGCGGTTTCGTGTCCCCGCAGAGGACAGTGGGGTGCAAGGTGCTGAATAAGCTGCCGTCGGTCTGTGGCCGCCGCCGCAGGGCGGGACTGTGTAATTAGCCCGGTAACACAGGCACGAGCAGCAGGCTGCCGCGTAGGGAACCGCTCATCGGTGAACATCGGTGAACACACACACGCGCCGCCTGCGCACGGCCACGACCTCGCCTCAGAGGCCGTGCCGGAAAAGGTGTGAGCGTTGCCGCTTTTAACGCGCCGCTGAAATGCCATCGCTGTGACAGGCCGAGTCCCCGTTTATCAGAAAATGCGCAAAGCTTAATATGACAAGACGGCATTCAAACGTGCATTCACAACATTTGTCATTTATAACTGTTCCTTGTTGTCATTGTCAGCCAAGCAAGCATTGAAATTTGAGATGCTCCATAACACATACAACATGACTAAATGAATACATTTAGCCGCACTAAATTAATACATTTAACAGCCATAAACATAAAAAACACAGGCTGTAATTAAGATATGGCATTTGACTGAAATACAGTATATATTGCTGATGTGCTGAATTGCAAACAGCAACAGAAGATCCCATCACTGTCCCATCGTGTTTAGGATTTTCCTGTTGCCTGGGTGTTGATGTATTAATCTTCTATAAAACCATTCCTTGGCTCTTTAAAATTTTTTTTACATGTATAAAACTCTAGAAAAAAAAAAATCCGAAATAAAATACTAAGATAAAACACATTTGTGAGCATCATTTCCGCCCAGCCCACTTGCCCGAGGTCAAAGGTGAACTGCCGCAGCAACTAAATTATGCTAAACTCCTGCTGCAATATCTACAATTTTAACATATATAAAAATGTAAAATCCTTAAAAACTGAAATAAAATACTAAAAGAATACTAAAATACATATAAATAAAATGAAATAATAAAAAAATATATGTATATTTTTTGTCACACTTCATTTAGGGCTCACACACATCTGCGTGACATATGGAAGCTGCATTTGATGAGCTTTATTTGTTAAAGATTGTGGTTAGGTTCCTTCCTTCCTTGCTGTGTTATTCAGGCCTCATGGTGACTGTTGAACTGTGAAGTAGGTGGCCCAAGCGCTGCAGAGACAGTAGGCCACGAGAGAAGAGCGATGCTGAACACACGGCGGAATAATCTTCAGTCCTCTGCTCGGCGTGGAGGACTCACCCATCTGAAACAGGCCGGCAGACTGATTCAGGTTAATGGGCTTCTTTCAACTCAAACCTGTCCACTTCCTGAAGGACTGACCCGGTCCTCCCAGTGCTGCTGGTCCCTATTAACAGTCTGTTCTCAATAGACCCACCACGGAGCATCCAGCTCTTGCTCGTCCAAAGGTCACAGCAGGTCAATATAGACGTGACCTTTCCATCCTGATCTGTCCAAGTGTCTCTGGTTGGATGAGGACTATGAAGATGGTACAGATTGCATCACCACCACCACCATCATCATCATCATCCCTACAGCCGATACGTGATGATCTTGGTCAACAGTGTGAGGAGAAGGAACTTCTTTCTTTTGTCACATGATCATACGGAGGCTGAAAGTTCCAAAAGTGCAAAAGAAAACAACTTTTTTGCTTTGTCACACACATACTTGCCATGTGTCACTGACATGCCCGCTCTCTTGTGTGAAGAAGTTCTCTTGCTCCCAGCCCTACTAACTGGCACAGACACAATTCATTTGCGCTTGACCACATATTAAGACACATTAATAAACTAGTTTTGAGACGTTTGTGGCGTCCCTGTTACCTATTCCGTGGGTCGGCCCTGTGTGACGCACTTGAAGCTGATGAAGATGACGATGAAAAAGCCTGCTGTGATGCAATGGCCGGCGTTGGCCTGAGTGGAGTGAGGAGGGTGCAACTTTACAGGGCGGGATTTATGGAAAAAAATCCCGCTCAATTACCAACACCCGCAACGAGACAGGATGAGACAGGATGAGCGGCCAGACCAAAAAGAGGAAAAAAGTTTCAAACCAGGCGTTTTTATTTTGACACTGGGCGCAATTCCTCATGCTGGCGAGGCTGAAAAATTTCCCCCACGGTGGACAGAAGCGTGCACAGGTGGGGTCATTAGCTGCTCCAACCGATGTGTGGAGGAGCCCACGCTGGGCCTGCTTTGCCCAGGGAGGGTGCAGCCAGCAGGGCCCGCCTCACTAGATTTGGTCCTTAGCCTCCCACGGACAGGGCAGCTGCCTGGCCCGCACCGCGCCCGACCGGTGACGTCAACAGCGCTCCAACTCGGTCACAACAATTATTATACATTTTTTTATATTCATTGTCAGAAACAGGCAAATCACTGCCTCCACATTAAAGTTTGCACATTCTCTCAAACTTTTCTTAGTTTTTTGTAATGAGGCTCAGGTGCTATAGTAAAGGAAAAGCACTGAAAATTAAAAAGGAATGAATTCCATTCCAGATGTTAAACAACAATCACAGGAAAATAATCTAGAAGCACGTGACTCCGAAAATGGCACAATAGGTGGTAAAATGTGACCTTTTCTTTTCTTTTTCTGGGAAGATAAGCGCGCGTCAGCCGAGCTGCTGTTTGTACGGCCCCGCGGGTCGATGTGAGGAAACTCATTCCCCAGGTCATGCTCCGTGCCAGCAGGCCTTTGATAGTGTCACTCGCCGCTCGGACCCACAGAAAGGCCTGGTGACGGCCGCAGATCGCTGCAGGAGATACACCGTGGAACGGCCTGTGCCGGTCCCACTGGTAATGGGGAAAATGTCACCCGGGAGAAGCTGAGAAAAGATGCCGGCTTTACCTGCTCCAGCCCAAACAAAAGGTGCATTGACCGCATTGCACCAGAACTAAAAAAAAAATTGTACTGAGCCTCCACCTCACTCAGCCTCTATAGAGAGTCATGCTGTCATTTTTATCATTGTCCATTAGAATAATTGTACGGCAGGTTTGACAGTGAAGCTTCATGAACAACTAAATAAGGCGTCTCTAAAGGAATGTTCCAAAAAGTTTTAAGGCCATATTTCTTAATAGATGGATAAAAAATTCCACTATTGCAAGTCTGTCACTTTAAAAGTTTCATTGGTTTTTAGAAAGCACTGATTACTAGATAGTTAGAATGCAATGTTCTAAGTATAGTAGTTACTAATAGTTACTGAAAACAGTTACACTGGTTAAACAAAGAATTCATCTGGCCTTCTGCACAGTAGTGGTGTATTTGGTGCATCAGCAAATCCTGGCTCAAATACATCATTACTTATTATTATTATTATTAATCAAAGTATGTATTTTTGTAGTGTTATTGGTTAATTTTAAATCGAAATTAGAAATGCGTTATGTCCAACAATGACTGAAATAATAATAATAATAACATAAAAAAAAGACTTTGGAGCTGTTAAGTTTTGTCAGTTTTGTAGAACTCTTCATAGGGGAACACATCTGATGGCGCACCGTATTTCATTATCTTATTGCTTAATATTTAATTTTCTGATCTGATAAAAATCCGATCTAACATTTATGAGGTGATCCATCTCTGAGGACTTCCATTTCAGAGTGAACTTCCACCAAAGTCTCCAAACTGCACAGTAGAGATATTGCAGCTCATAATCGGCCTGTGACAAGATGGTTATTGCATGCGGTGCTAAATTTAGAGCTGGTGTCTGAATGTACACCTGTCAGAATATAACTTATAATACTTATAGGAATATATTTACGTATCTGAAGTGCGGAGTTCCTGGCGACTTTACTCTGCAGTTTGACGCTCTTGATGCGCCCAGAACAGCAACAAAATGTTGAGAACACACACACATGCAGGGAAAAATCTGACCTGCATGTGTGTAAAGGTCATATAGGACCATGTAAGGTCGTGCCCAACACCGGATGTTACACCGGGACAGATATGAGCGTAAGAGAGCAGCAGTTTTCTCTGTGTGAAGCATATGGCAGAATTAATGAGATGGGTCTGGTTGGACAGTTTGTGCTGAGGGGCATTGCTATGCAGGATGGCAGAGTCTGAGTGATGAGGTGTGTGTGTGATTCTGTTGTTTCCTTGTAATCTGACACAAAAAGTCCCTGCATGAATGAGCTAGAGTCCTGACTTTGTGTCCGCCCACTTGAGCTGAAACCAGACCATCTCTTCTATGAGGGACGCAGAGGAACAGGGGACGCTGGCCTCAAACAGTGGGTTAGAGGTCAAATATTTTGTTACTGATCACACATTTTCTAATCTCGCTGTTTTAACCAGCCTCTGAGTTTATTTGTTTTTCCCAGTTTTTCAGATTTCACTCCAAAAAACAGACACCAGGCTGCTGGCCAGTACTGTGCTGGGTTTGTTTTATCAGTGGAGTACGTCTTTACTGACCTACACACACACAAACACACATTGGCACTGCTCTCTGGAGAATGGTGGGTGGGTGAGTGAATCCTTGTCAGATGCATTGTGGGTAATGGCATTTAAGGGTCTTTTATAGTCAGTGTTTGGATATTTTGGTCCATTTGTGTTTGTGTTTCCAAACCAAACTCCATGTCTGTCTACATTTCCATCCCTCTTTTCGCCCTCTGTTAACCCACTCACGATGTAGAGTTAAGTTCATTTCACACACAAACACACATAGCTGATAATAACAGAAGACTTGTCAGATTCAGGTGTGTGTGATGGGTGTGTCCAGATGAGTGGGTGCAAACAGGACAGTGTGTGTGTGTGTGTGCTGTTAAACAGGGCCAATGGAATAATATGGGGACACTGGGAGTGTTTCCTATAATGGAATGGTGTATCTGTTATATGGGGACTGAGGAACACTATGGAGTCAGTGTGTCAATCTTTATTCATTCTTTTTTTTGCACTTTTTACAATGTACATGGTCACATAGCACCTAACAAAAACAGTGCTTTCTGGTGAGCAAGCCAGAGGCAACAGTGGCAAGAAAAAACTCCGTCTAACAGGAAGAAAAACATAAGAGGAACTCAGCAAGGGGAACCTATAGCGGGACTGAGGAAAATTATTTGGACAGTAGGTGTGGGTGTGCGTGTTGGTCTTATACAGGGACGGACAAACATTATGGGGACACTGTGTTATACAGGGACTGATGAACGCTATGGAGACAGTGTGTGTGTGTTATACAGGATCTGAGGAACATTATTTGGACAGTGTGTGTGGGTGTTGTACAGGGACTGAGAAACATTATGGGGACAGTGTGAGCTATATAGGGTCTAAGGAACATTCTCTGGACAGCGCGTGCGGGTGTATTTATTGTAAGGGGGGAAGCTGTGCTTAACTCAGCCATGAAAGAGACAATCAGGAGTTGTGAGTCATGGTCTGGCTGCGCTCATCTTCAAACTGCTTACCTCAGTTGTCACAGGAGCGTCTCACTCCAGAGATTTCAGACAAATACAGCAGGAGTGCATCAGTTCTTGAAATTCACTGGTGACAGCTGCATGCAGCAGAAATATGGAACACGCAGGAAACCTACATAAACAGGCATAAACACAACGTCAATTTCCATTATTTGAATGCTCTTACAACATTCAACTCTTTTATCTGGACTTCTATCTGGACCTAAAGTACAATGGTGCTTTATAAACCAAAAAAAAAAAAGAGTGAGTGCTGCAGGGAGGAAATTCACACATATCTTGAACTGTACAATATGAATTATACAGCCCTAATGTAATTTCACGCACAATTTGGTGCTGTTCTTATTTTACGGTATGTTCTTTGCCACTGCCCACTGCTTTTGTTCCCATGTGGTAGAGTTATCATGCTGACACTAGGTTTCCTCTCAGCTCATCTAATGAACCGGTGGCACGGCTTGCCAATGTTGCTTTCCAGAAAGTTCCTCAAAGTGAGCTAATTTCACACAACATAAAGCAGCACATACCATTGCATAAAACAATATGAAGGTCTGGATAACTTCAGCTCTAGATATGGCACAAAAGTGACAGAAGAGACACATTCACTTTCATAAAATGCTTGAAAGAAAGCACCGATAATGTGCATGTCGGTGTTGGTAGAGGGCATGCTCATGTTTGTGATGTCCACTGACATATCCTGTGTGCAAGGGGTAATTACAATCCTTCTTCAGGGTGTCTCCAAAAGAAGGTCTGGGTGGGTATTTAGTTCAGATAATTTGTCAAAAAATGTATATATTAATGGTTTATTGCACCACAAAAAACTAATCTTTGTAGAATAACTGCATCTGCTTTACTCTTTCAGTTCAGTTCATGTGTTCAGCAGAAACCTGGGAGATAAAGAGTCGAGAGGCCACCTCCAGAAGCCAACCAGACAGACTTCAGTCAGGAGGCGTTCAGGATGATGCTCTGGCAGTAGAGCCAGTGCAGTAGAGCAGACAGCAGCTCTCAGCAGTCAAAGCAGCATGCTGGGCAGAACAGATGCAGCACACATTTATGTATATTATTTGAAATAAACTACTTATTACAGGATAAATCAAAATCAATGTGCATGACTTTATATAATAATATGTATTTATCACCACGATCTTGCATAAAATTTAATGATCTCGAATTTATTCATGTTGCTTATTCATCTTCATAATTTCAGTTGTAGCAATAAACATTGACTTGCTGTCTCATCCGCTCCCCTACATAAGTCCCGTGTGACCTGGAGTCACCAGAGCTGTTCTTCAACACGAACCCCGAGATTTCCCTGTGTCCCGTGTGTCTCCCCCAAGACTGTGAACTTCCACAGTGGACAAGGCGTTGGACTTGGTGGACATTGAACCGCGAGCAGCGGTGGCGGACAGACTGACAACACGAGCAGCTTGAACAGAGAAGAACCCCCCCCTTTGTTTCAGCACATGGCGTGGTGGCTTGGTCCTTCATTTTCCTTTTTTCCTTCACCGTCGGCTTCCATCATTCCTCTCCCACCAACCTCGGGCTTCACGGGGTTGAGTTTTTTATGTATCATCCACATCAGTTCCGTGAACAATTTAATTAATTGAATTTTAATTAATGAACAAAATAAAAATACAATATTGCTACAACTATTGGATCATTCAGAACAGAAACATACAGTGTTCCTGATCTTCTCATCTCATCATGAATCAGTTATAATCACCATTATTTCTTTTACAATGCAGCCTGAGCCCTTCAAACATCACCTACAAGTTGGATAATTGGTACAATTTGTCAAATGGGAAAAAGATATTTACATGTGAAAGGCTTGAGGCTTGCTCTACCCCTCGGGCAAACTATTCCTTACAAGGCTGGGAAAGGTTGGGTGTCTCAGCTGGTCTAGATAGATTACAAGATGGAGCAAGTAGGTGTGCATTTAGCAGTCGACTGCAAGAACATCCCATTTGGATTGCGCCTATTAAATATATGTATACATGGAACGATAAATTATGTAAATTACCAGTCTTCTAGAAATTTCTAACGTGGAACAACTGAAACCTTCTATGTGGCTGTTATTTGATGTCAGTTGTTGCCAGGTTTAGCATTTTTCCTTTTTTTTAAATCCTTGCTTTTCACTGCCTCAGTGACTGCAGCAGGGGAGCAGAACAGCGAGTTTAAGGTTCATATAAAAACACGCACATTCATCTTTGACTTCCTCCCATCCTCTAGCTTTTAAATAAACACACACACACACACACACACACACTTGCAGCTTGCTCTCACACACAGCGAGACTCCGGCTGAGACTTATGGTGCGTGGGCGGTGACAGTGATTAAATGATGAGTTTGAGATAATGATTTTGATTGATTTTAAATAAACGCTCCGTTGCTTTATCAGCCCGGCGAGACGGTTTTCATTTCCTGCCAGAGGTTGGTGATACCACATCTCCCCCGACGCTTAAATTAAGCCTTTCTTTCCTTCCTGTATCTCCATCTAAAAGCAACACAGCCACCAAGCTGCGGGAGGGACTCCCACACAAGGGTCTTTCTAGGCTGTGGGAACTAAAGAGCAGAATAAAACCTGAAGGAACATGGACTGTTCAGTAACTTTTCTTGCTTATTCTCAGGTGTCGCCATTTCAGGTGTAAAAACACTGTATTCAAACCACTCCAATTTGATGTTACCTGGCAGAAAGAGGCATGGCACAATAGAGGTTAAAAATGAACAGTTTCTAATTTATTAACACCGGTAAATAATTATTGAAGTTACATGTGAAATATTTAATGTAAAAAGGTACCAAGGTTACAGAGAAAATGAAAATGAGAAGAAAGAGTAAAGGGGCGAGAGAGAGAAAGAGGCAGAGCCATGGGAAATAATGAGGTGATAGAGCAGGCTCAAAAACCAGAAGATCCAGTTTTGATGGAAAGACAGCTGGGAAAGAAAAGAAAAGAAAAAGAGTCCCTTCCCCACATGTGAGCAGACCTTTATACCCCTGGCCTACAGGAAGTTGTCACTGGCCTACAGGAAGTTGTCACAGACCAATCAGAACCTGTTGTTTCTGATGTCATTCTGCATTCTTTTAGGATCGTTCTGACTCAAAATGCCTGATTTGCAGCAATAAAATGTCACTTGCTGTGAATAAAACCAGGACAGACGTGGGCACATTTAGCATTTTTGCTGATAAATGCAAGGCATCCCGTCTGTGTGAGTGTGTCCAGTGTGCATGGCACCATGTGACTGTGCAGAATTAGTGAGACCATTTAATAAGATTTTTTCTTTTTCATGAATTCATAAGATTTTTGTACATTATGAAAGATACTAACTAACGAAAGCTTATCGGTCAAATTCGTGTAAGTGCTGCGGTCATTTCACAACATTGCAGGGTTGCATTAATTGTTGTTGCTTCTCTGTGGGTGGAAGAGGAGCTTTTCCACACCCTCCTCTGTCCTGCAAAACACTACATACAGACGTAGATGCATCTGGCAGCCCGTTCGGCAGCGTTCGGTAATTCAACGCCGTCTTATCGAGGGTCAACGCAAAGACTGAATTCTGGGGCGGCATTATTACCGTCTCGGGGCCTTTTGTAGGGGGGGGGGGGTCAGCTGAACGGAGCGAAGGTGGGTACGTGGGCGTGGGTTCTTGCAGGAGAGAGAAGAGCAGCGGATGCTGTCCTTAATCATTTTCTAATTACACGCCCTCGGCTGCGCCGCTGTCCCCAACATGTCACCAAACAAGGGAGAGACGGGCGGCGCCTTGGTTCCCCAGGAGGAAAAAGAGAGCGAGAGAACCACACACACACACCAGGCAGCTCTTATGAAAAAAAAAACATCTGAAATACAAAAAGAAATGGAACTGGTTGCTAATAAAAAGTGCTGTTTTCCAAATGCAACACAGTTGACACCGATTAGACGTAACATTTTCTTTTGCATGAACTCAACTAGACCTGCTCTGGCATTTGGTAACAGATCTTCGAAGTTGTGAGGTGGTGTTTCTGTGGATTGGAGGCATTTTTTGTGTTCCTCAAATATCGCGGAGCCATTTTTTTTTATCTGTATGACCCAATGCACTGTCTTCACCAGTTGGCCTTCTTCCCATAGAGCATCCTGGTGCATCCAACATGATTTCATACTACCCGGACACCATCTTCCATTGCTTCAGAGTCCAGTTGTGATGTTCTCCCATGTGACAGTGGCCAAAATATGTTCCCACCCGCTGCCAGGTGCCGCTGCAGCAGGATAATAATGGTACATTATCTGTATGAGGTTATGATGATTCATGAGCTGCGCGATTTCACATCCCATCTGTTCAGCAGTTCCTTATCGAGGGTATACATTACAGGGCGCGAAATGAGCCACGTTCGCGATCATATCTGGACCGCCGCGTATTCATCGTGCCTTTAAGCCGTGCAGAATGACAGCTCCACTGATGCCACCAGGATTCACACATCGCCTGGGGGCGAGCAGCGTTGCATTCTGGGAAATTCAATTCGGGCATGCCTGATGTGTTTGTTAATTCTGCACGTTTGCATTATGTGTGTGTGCATTATGCGGGCCTGCATGGTACAAGCTTCTGATTGGCCGCCGCAGTTCGACATTAACATGTTAATAACATCCCTCTGGCCGGATTTGCACCCTTCTACATGAAGTTTGTGTGCGTGTGTGTGTGTGTGTGTGTGAGGTGGTGCGTTACTAATCAATAACCTATGAAAGCTGAAATCCGTCCTCGTCGTGCGGAGGGATGAATCTTCCGAGTGGAATCTCTTCACTTCCAGAGAGCTTCCCTATTCAAAATGATGTGGAGGCAGCTTGCGCTACAAAAGACTGTGATAAGCAGACGTGTGTGTGTGTGTGTGTGTGTGTGTGTGGAAGACCTTGTCTAACTGCTCTTAAAAGGCCGGGTGGGCGAGTGGTAGCGAGCAGCCCGGAACATGAATAAGGTATAACTCGATATGTGTCACCTCTAGGCTGCAGAAGAAGAAGAAAAGAATCTCTCGCCCCATCTCCACCGCGCTCTGTCGGCCTCCTTACCCACAATGCCTCTCTCCCTCCCATTTACTCTCTCCAGCTAGCAGACTTCACAAGGCGACTCTTTTTTTTTTTTTTTGCCCGGCTCCGCTATTTTTGGAGGGCGGGATGAAGCGGTGTGGGTGGATGGATAGATGCTGCGTGACTCACTGAAGGAGAAGAACGGCGATATTTACTGAAACACAGGGAGGAGGAAGAGGAGCCGCAGACCCCGGTGACTTGATTTCCCGCTCGGAGCCGGCGCAGACGGGGAGGTGCTCCTCGACGACAGAGCCCTTGCCACACTGCGAACAAGCACCGAATTTTCCAGATGTTCCAGACCCACTTGAGCACCTGTAAGATGTGCTTGGCCCACTGAGGTGCCACATCTGACGGCCTGGAACCAGATACCACGGCGTAGAGGTGTGAACCTTCACTGGTCTACGATTATCGACGCACATCATCAGTTTTCTTCTACGTGACATCAAGGCCTTGTCCTCATGGACGTCTGAACCAGCCGTTTTTGTTGCATTTGTTGAGCGTTTTTCGAAGCATTTCATTTACATTTACAGCATTTACCAGACGCCCTTATCCAGAGCGACTTACAGTCAGTAGTTACAGGGACAGTCCCCCCCCTGGAGACACTCAGGGTTAAGTGTCTTGCTCAGGGACACGATGGTAGTAAGCGGGATTTGAACCTGGGTCTTCTGGTTCATAGGCGAGTGTGCTACCCACTAGGCTACCACCACCCTAGTAGATAAATGCTGCATGCAACGTTTTCTTCTTGCGTAAATTTCTGCTAAAATCCTGACAAACCTTAAACAGCGACGAGCGGACGCCAGTGAAACGCCAATCAAACGCAGTGAAAATGAGGTAGTTCGTTTCGACCTTCCGCGGGGAGCGGCACTGTACTCAGATCAGGCTGCCAAAGTCCCTACCGGCACTAGCTAGAAAACCACCAAGCAACGATATGATATCGTCACCATCTGCATCGTGATGCATCGATAAGGAGATTCTTTTCAGACGACGACCCTGTCTGAAGATATAGATGCCAGTGCGTGTCTCAAAACATATTACCAACATGCATTTTTCTATGCATTTGTAAAAGAAAGCCGGCAGCGGCCTAATTTTAAATAAAACGCACCTCAAGGGACCTGGTTGAGGGTCCCAGGTGTCCCACGGTAACGGCACCACACCGGGGAATGTGGTATTAAACATCGAAACCAGGATGTGATAGGGAAGGGGGACCGCAGCGTCGGTTCTAATGATGCAGAACAGGGTTCTCGGTAGAGTATGTGCGTGCGTGCATGCGCGTGTGTATTTATGTAGATGCACGAGAGGAAGGCGCCGTAAATGAGTCGGGTGCAATTTTCACACCATCATTAGGGCGCGGGCTGGACGCATTTCCGCGGCTCTCCTGGCCCTAATGCTGCTTCTATTTCTGCGCCGGCGCCGAACGGGGCCCAAAATTACACCGCAGCCCCGTCATTTCTCAACAGCGCGTCATGCGCCCCCCCCGATATTACGAAGCGAGCGTAATGTCATTTTAAAAATGCCACATAATCAGCACGCCCCGCTATTTCTGTTCCCCATTCGTCCGTGCCTGGGGGGGCCAAACGGCAGCACGTTCCCAGCCGCAGCGCTCCCCGCCGGTGTGTTTCTCCTGGCGCTTTTATTTAAAAGGCTTGTTTAATACAAGAAAGGGCGCACATGCGATATTGTAGGTTTTTTCCGTGGTTACGGGCACGGGCTCAACTAGAACTACAGAGGTATCTACTGTGGCATCTGGTACCAGGCCGGAAGCGTCAAGTCCTGCAAGCTGTGAGGAGCTGTTGTGAGGAGCACCGAGATCTAGCAGGGCACACGGAGCTCTTTACTGTGTTCCTCAGACTACCTTGGCGGACTGGCAGGGTGCATCATCCTGAAAGTGGGAACTCCAATTTCCCACCATGGAGGGCTGCACTTTCGGGTTCTCTAGGTTGGTGCTACGTATCAAAGCAACATCCACGTGCATGCAGGAGCCAAGGTTGTCCAGCAGATCGTCCCCCAAACGTGTCTTCTTTCCATAACATGATTGCCTTAGTGAAGAAGTAATGCTGACCTGAGATCAGTAAACCGCCGTTTGACCATTTCAGCTTATTACCTCTTGTGTGCTCAATGTTGTTTCCTCAAATTCATACATGAATAATACTTTGGTTTTGTTTTTCTTGCACCCTCTTCATCCTGCACGCAGACCCTCCTTTCCACTATCGGCCTCTTCTCTCTCTCTCTCTCTCTTTAATTTCCTGGTGCTGGTCTTGCGCCCCAGTCTGCGGCTAATAAAAGCGGCTTTGCTAAATCAGCGCTCTGGTTTATCACGCCCCGCATGTGGCGGCGTTCTGGCTGGCGGGGCAGAGAGAATTGGAAACGAAGCTTTTTTACGGCTTGCTTTCTCCCCCTCTCTGGGGGTTCGCTGTTGAATTAGGGGGCTTCCCGGTAAGCGCCCAGTTCCTTGCGGCCTCCTGACGTCCATCTGCACCCCACTACACACGTACATCCCGGGAATCATTTCATCCTGTTCCGATTCCAAATCCGTTCTCAAGCCAAGTTGGCCAAAACATGACTTGTGCCATGAAATGCGTTACAATGGGCAGTTTTGTAGATGTACAGTCATGTGTGTGTGGCTGTGTGCACAATATCTCTTTATTTCATTTATCCAGGATGTGTACATTTACAAAATTTCCCACAAAGTACTTGTGAGTAAAATGTAAATTGATGTTAGTAATGTCTGTAATAACGCAACTATTGCAACTCACTATGCACTTAGATAAGTCAATAATGAAAGTACATTAATCATATATTTTTTATGAAAATATATGAAAAAATGAGAAGATGAGACCTGGACACCCGCTAAAGTTTATTTCACCAAGTATCGCACTTTGCCAATTTTGCCTTCAGATGAGAAATGGGCATATCAGAAGTTTGGAGAGATGCATGGTCATAAGTGTCACATCAGACAGGCCAGGCTTGTGGATGGCGAGCTTAGCGCTCTGATTAGCAACCTGATTATCAGGAGGGGTCCAGGGCTCCGTCCCAGTGTCTGCGGCTGCATTAACAATTTACACGCGGCCCAATCATTAATCTGGGGCGCTGCTTATGCAGTCAAATATTTAGTAGGCCTGATGAAGAAATTCATATTTTAAATGTGACTGTTTCTCATTCCTTGACTGCACTTTAAATATTCATATTCTTACATGTGTGAGAGGATATGGCTTAATGTACGTCACAAGAGACTTCTTCAGCCTTAATTAGCCTTAATTAATTGTGTTTTTTCGACGACTTTTTAAAAATTCCCTCTCATCATGACTTATTATTACTGTTATCTGGAATCTGTGTATTGACTTCTTCCTCAGGAATTTGACTACTTTCAATAGATTCCTGAAAAAAAAAGAAGATTTTGGATGCAACCGTTCAGGTTCTGCTCAAATACTTGCAATGCTGCTAGAGGGGAAAAGTAAAAAGACGTCATTTTTATTTTATTGTTTATTCGCTGTCTCTCTCTCTTTTCTTTTGTCTGTGTACAGCACTTTGGTCACTTTGTTTTTTTCAAGTAAATAAATTTTAACTTTCAACAGTTAGAATGCTAGGGGTAATTATTAGTATTTTCTCATAGTGGGTTACCTCAGGGTTCCATTCTAGGACCATAATTTTATTTTTCTTAAAATTGATTAAGGTAGAAGGTGTCACTAAGGTTTCCTAAGCTGGAAACAGAGATGCCATGGCGGGATCTCATCTCATAATTACACTGATACCTAGCAGAGGGAATTAATATAATACATGCAGGGAGAAGGAATATAAAATATTGATTTCTTATGGGTTCAATTGAAATTGAGGAAGTCGATCTTGAGAAAGACCAGTTTGGGGAAATAGAAGGGGTGGATGCTTTAGCTGAAAAAGGACATTGTGGTTGTAGAAGGGCTTCAAGCTTCAAGGAAAATCCTACAAGAAGGGACAATTTACAGTTTATCTGAACTGAGTTTATTCAGGCATGCACGATTCGGAAAGGTTTCAGATGCTGATCATCCAAATTCTTTAGTTCAGACTCAAGGACCTGTGGCTGCATTCGGAGCTAGTGACAGAACAGTTCACTTTGGATGTGAGAGAGAGCTTTTTTCCCAGCGTGTACTATTGGAGAGTCTCCCTGATAAGCCTGATAAGTTTAGCCAAATTTTAGTTCAACTCCCTCAATGGGAGCTGAATGGCCTTCTCACTTCTGTTCTTATTAAACCTGCTGCAATTTTCATTATTAGAGACACATCTGTGTCTATTGAAGAAATGTGGCCGCAAGGGCTGCAGTGCTGAATTGTAAACACATCTAGATGATGGGAAGCATCATTTTCATTTAAAAGGTCCTGGTCCTTTGGCGTGAAAGCATGAAGAGAAATGGGCGTGTTACAAATAAGAGGAACTCACAGAGAACAAAGGACGAGTTCGGACAGTGAGAGGCATTTGGACAATTTGCGTTTGTGTGCTTCTTGAGGGTCTGGGAAGATTTGGGTAAAACGGGGGTCCCAGGAGCATGGGAAAAGACCCCCAGTCTATGGGGCTTTACACAAGAGGCACCTCAACAGCTCCGTACCGGAGCCCACCACGACGCTCCCACCCTCTCTCCCTCGCTTTGGCTCCTAGCCGCCCCTCCAGTGGTTTTTGGGAAAGTGCAACGTTCCCAAAGCCCTCTAACCATCTCTGGTCAACAATGGTCACAATCAGTCAGGACTTTCAATGGCCAGATTAAGGTCTCATCAAAGGCAGAGAGCTTGTGCATTCACCCAACCTACTCCAGAATCTCAGCGGCTGATAGAAAAGTTCAAGCCCGTTTGTAAATGGTCGGCCTGGGAGTGCAGTGACAGGGGCAAGGGGGTGAAGGTTTTCCCAGCAGGGTTGTCTCTGCCGTGTTGGATCATTATGAACGTCCTCATCTGAACGTGTCTGAATGATGCTTCTCTGATCGACGGCGATGTTATTTCTGGTGAATCCCCTTAAATAATGAAGCAGCCCTTGTCGTCCTCGCCTGGTTCTTCAGATCACATCACAGGCTCGTGCTCCTCGGCCGAGGCCCCAAAGTCAATTAGAAGCTTCATCTGTCATTCATTAAAATATTAAAGCTGAGATAAGATCCCCATCCTTTCAATTAAGCGCACTTCAAGCTTCAGAGCGCCGCCCGATCCCACAGCTGCTGGTCACTTTTACACCGAGGAGCATCTAGACCTTCTGATGCCGTTGCAGCGGACAGATTCATTACAAACTCAACGCTGGGGAGGTCCTTCTGACAGGACGTGAATGTCAATCAGTAAATCAGACTTTATTGCGTGTGTTGCAACACAAGGTGCACAATGCAATAAAAGAAGCGTTTGATGAAAGACTAATACGATTTAATGAAAGCAAGTGAAATGAATGTAACGTGCATTCGTGATGGCCGCCGTTGGTGGCGACACGTCACCTGATCAGCGGTTATGCGTGACTGTGCACCGGATCGCCGGGGCCACATGGCGCATTAATATAATGGGAGGGAAATGGTCGGGTCTGACGGATGTCTCTGCACACTTTACTTGAACAGCGGCGTGGTAAACAGGAAATGGATGTGAGGGGTCATCCACAGACGGGTTGCCATGGTGATTGCATTATTTCAGCCCCATTTCATGGCGCTATTTTGGCTCCCGTGTTTTTACCGAATTAAGCAGAATTTGCACACTTATCAAAAATCACCTTTCTTGTGTAGTTATGTTTTTGTAGTTATACGTTTTAATCGGCTGTAAAAGGGGCTTCCAGGTTGATGCCCTGCAGCCCGAAGCTCACGAGGTACGAGGAGTCAAGTCGTGTGCACCAGCAATCGCCCCGATTGCCCTTCCTGTGCGACTTGGCATCCATTAGGCAATATGCAAATGAGTCTGTTTGTTTGAGAAGGTGCAGAATCGCCTTTAATTGCCTGCAGCTTTTGATGCCGTTGACATAATGACTCACAAACACAGGGCCCGACATCGGAGGGGGGCATCAGCACGCTTCCTTCCTTCAGCACTGGGCGTCGGCAGCAGTAACCGGTTAGAGAACCCGTCACTGTTCTCCAGATCCACAACGCCATGCGGTTAGCTGAGCGGAAGCTCGAGGACCCACAACGCCGTCCTGTGGTGACGGAACGTTGTTCTGTCTTTTGGGCAATGACCTCTCGCTGAGCCAATAAAACATGTGCAAAGCGCCATGGGGGGGTCTAAAAATCCCTGCAGTAGCTTCTTCCTCTTTTACTTTGAATTTTTTTTATTATTTCAAGTCAAGCCAAGTAAGAGGCCTGTTTTCAGGAGCGAGGCAGAAGAAAGTAAAAAGTTGAACAAAATATCCCAAAAAATATTTATATATGTACATACAACTAAGGTCAGGAGCTGTCTGTGCATGAATTGTATTGCAGAGTGGATGGGAGAGGTAGATAAATATATGCACTGAATAAAATATATGTATATAAATATATGCAGTCGTCAGTTATTAGAATAAAGCTTCGTTTGCAGGGCTGCTCAGCGTGTGTCTCCACGCTGAATAGTTATGAACCTAATAAACAACACACACCATAGAAATGAATGACTTCTCTCTCTCTCTCTCTCTCTCTCTCCTGTTCTGCCGTATTGTTTTATTTGTTTATCTATTTTTCCTCCCGCTCCGCATTTATTCTCATTCACTTTTCATTTGCTAATTTCCATGGCCCCGCATCAGTCGCGTCTCCCTGAATATTCATGGTCTCTCCAGTGGAGAGGCGGCCCTGGTCGGGCCGAGCCGCTCCATCAGGACGACCCTGGCCTCGCCTCGCGCTCCCGCCCTTTTTCCGAGGGCGCACGTGCAGCTGCGCCGTCATTAGAATGCGATCCCATTGACAGTAATGGGAATCTGTTACCCCCTCTGGCCCACTGTTACATTCAGATGGGAGAAGCACTCGAGGCCGACGCTTTGTCTCGCCCACTGGGAGGACGCTGATGTGATTTAGCCGAGAGCAAAACAGTTCTTTTTTTTCCTCCATCCCATTCGACGACCCTTTTATGTCCGCAATACAAATGCGTGTCTTTGTTATGGCTGCAGGTGTGGTGTTTTCATAGTTCCCACTTATGCGGGAGGAGCCCGAAACACACCTCCAACCTGTCCGTAACAGGGACGTCCAGGTCAGGCACAGAGCTGTGCGACTTGAAAGTGACAGAGAAGTGATTGTCATTGTGAAATCCTGCAGCATAACACACGGTGACACAACGAAACGTGTCCTCTGCTTTTAATCATCACCCTTGGTGAGCAGTGGGCAGCCATGACTCGAACCGGCAACCTTCTGATTACGGGGCCGCTTCCTTAACCGCTAGGCCACCACTGCCCCACTCTGGACACCAGCACTGTGTCACTAAATGGAGATCAGTTTAGGTCAACCCACACCAAAGCAATGTGATGTTTTGACATGGGTGGGACGTGGGGGGTAGTAGCCTGGTGGGTAACACACTTGCCTGTGAACCAGAAGACCCAGGTTCAAACCCCACTTACTACCATCGTGTCTCTGAGCAAGACACTTAACCCTGAGTGTCTCCAGGGGGGGACTGTCCCTGTAACTACTGATTGTAGGTCGCTCTGGATAAGTAAATGTAAATGATTTTACCACCACTGTTGCAATAATTTAATAGGGTATTCAGACATGCACAAAGTAGATTTTTTTTAGTTTAAATATATACCATAACGTATACAAAACTGTCCAAATGATCGGTACCTCAGTAGCATAATATATGAAGTACCTAAATCCTTAAAAGTACCCGTTTTTTGCTGAAATGTCATGTTCCTGTACAAGCTGTCAAAAATGTTTCTCGCTGGTCTACATGAAATTAGAAAGACTTACGCTTTAAGAATGATATTAAGCCATTGTAAATATGTAAATACATCCCGACAACTTAATTGCGTTGCCTCATACAGACAGAAATATAAATATCAGTATCACTGCAGTACCATGCATGTCTGTCTTTTTTTAAGACCCGTTTTGCCGTCTGTTTTTAAGAGGTCAGTGCTACTGGTGTGTTTTTAATAAATTAGATTTTTAAAATTTTGGTCTTTTTTTATGACAGGGGCGATTTTTTCCAGCACTGTAATGCCTGGTGTGGTTGTTGAATGCAAACGCCTCTCTGCAGCCCGGAGGAAGAGGAGGAGGGTGAAGGTGCTGGCTGTGTGTCTGACTACAGACCCCTGATAAGGGCCCGGACACCGGCCCCATCTGTCTTTGCCGGCCCTTTTCTGGCAAATAATCTAAATTGGATCAGCTGTACGATGCGACACCGGAGCTGGCGGCCCTGAATGTTGCCCTAATCGATGAATAATGCCGGCCAATGGCTTCTGGGTGTGAGGTAGAGGGAAGGGAAGATGCTAAATGGGATCTTCAAGTACAAAAGGGGTCACTTCACAGTGTATCCAATGAGAATCCGGGAAGAAAACACCGTCGGGTCCGTTCGGCAGTGCACGCCCATGTGCTTCGGGTTTCAGATGATCAGCTAAGAATATTGCAAGTCTAAAAATATTGCTTGAAAGTGGTAGAGAAGAGGGCGAGCGGTCCGTGCGTCGCCCCGATAAGGAGAAGTTTCTTTCCTTACGCGGTGGCTGGGACAGACGAGCGCAACACATCAAAGGAAGAGTTCAACAAACCCAATTAAGTTCCCATCCACCTCCGTGAAATTTCACGGAGACGCACCGCACTCAAAAGACCGAACAAAGTCTTTTTTTTTTTTTTTTTTTTTTTGGCACCCTTTTCCCACACGCTGGCCATTGTGAGACTTACCAGCCTGTAATTAAAAAAAACACATCTGACATATAATTATTTCTACAAGCAACAAGGACCAGGAGCCAGATGAGCCGGATCCGCGGCAAAAATATTTAGAGCATTTTCACACGGAGCCCTTTTTATAGATGCAGTGTAGAAACTGGACCAGGTCTTCTTGCATTGTGAGTTGTCACTGCTGAAAATGCACATGCAGTTTGTACATGTTTGTGTGTTTTTTTTTCTTGCATTGTGAGTTGTCACTGCTGAAAATGCACATGCAGTTTGTACATGTTTGTGTGTTTTTTTTTTCTTGCATTGTGAGTTGTCACTGCTGAAAATGCACATGCAGTTTGTACATGTTTGTGTGTTTTTTTTCTTGCATTGTGAGTTGTCACTGCTGAAAATGCACATGCAGTTTGTACATGTTTGTGTGTTTTTTTTCTTGCATTGTGAGTTGTCACTGCTGAAAATGCACATGCAGTTTGTACATGTTTGTGTGTTTTTTTTCTTGCATTGTGAGTTGTCACTGCTGAAAATGCACATGCAGTTTGTACATGTTTGTGTGTTTTTTTTCTTGCATTGTGAGTTGTCACTGCTGAAAATGCACATGCAGTTTGTACATGTTTGTGTGTTTTTTTTCTTGCATTGTGAGTTGTCAATGCTGAAAATGCACATGCAGTTTGTACATGTTTGTGTGTTTTTTTTCTTGCATTGTGAGTAGTCACTGCTGAAAATGCACATGCAGTTTGTACATGTTTGTGGTTTTTTTTCTTGCATTGTGAGTTGTCAATGCTGAAAATGCACATGCAGTTTGTACATGTTTGTGTGTTTTTTTTCTTGCATTGTGAGTTGTCACTGCTGAAAATGCACATGCAGTTTGTACATGTTTGTGTGTTTTTTTCTTGCATTGTGAGTTGTCACTGCTGAAAATGCACATGCAGTTTGTACCTGTTTGTGTGTTGTTGTTTTTTTTTTTTCACTACTTTGCACTTTCAAGGAGGCCAAAGTTGAACACAATGTTTTAGATACGGTACTCACTGGCTTCATAAGTTGTGCATTGTATGCAGAAGAAGTCACATTTTGTAGTGTAATTCAATGTATAACACCATATCAGTCTGTGTTCACATATACGTGCAGCACTTGGATGTGACTCCTCAGAGTTGAGGTTGAGGTTGAAGTTTATTGTCATATGTACAAAGTACAGCGTACAGAGCACAATGAAATTCTTACTTGGAAACCTCTCCCACGTAGACAGAACATAGAACATGATACATAGAAGACATAGAAGACACAGGGTGGTAGTAGCCTAGTGGGTAACACACTCGCCTATGAACCAGAAGACCCAGGTTCAAATCCCACTTACTACCATTGTGTCCCTGAGCAAGACACTTAACCCTAAGTTGCTCCAGGGAGACTGTCCCTGTAACTACTGATTGTAAGTCGCTCTGGATAAGGGCGTCTGATAAATGCCATAAATGTAAATGTAAATGTAAGACATAGAAGACAAAGTGCAGCAGCAATAAATAAATAAGTCACAGAAGTCAAGTCAAGTCAAGTCAAGTCAGCTTTATTGTCAATTCTGCCACATGTACAGGACATGCAGAGAATTGAAATTACGTTACTCTCTGACCCATACAAGTAACATTAAATACAAAAACAGTAACAGTAACATTGAATACAAAGTATAAATACAATTAAAAAAAAAACACAATATACAATTTTGAAAACACCATATACAAATAAGGGCACATGGTGGAGAGTGCAACAGAGGTAAGTTTAAAGTGACGAAGTGACTAGTGAGGTAGTTGGCAGACCAGAGCTGCACAGAGTGACCGGTGCATGGTCAGTTTGTGTGTGTAAGGGTTCAGAAAGTTTGTGGAGCTGAAGAGGGGAGTGAGGGGAGTGGGGGCAGAGCCGGGAGGGAGTTGAGTTTCCTGACAGCCTGATGGGTGAAGCTGTCCTTCAGTCTGCTGGTCCTGGCCTGGAGACTCCGCAGTCTCCTCCCTGATGGCAGCAGGCTGAAGAAGGTTTGCATTGGGTGGGTGGGATCAGCTGCTATGCAGAGGGCTTTCTTGGTGAGGCGTGTGCTGTAGATGTCTTGGAGGGAGGGGAGAGGGACACCGATGATTCTCTCAGCTGCTCTGACTAGGCGTTGGAGAGTTTTTTGGCAGGACGCATTGCAGGCTCAAAACCACACAGTGATGCAGCTAGACAGGATGCTCTCGATGGTTCCTCGGTAGAATGTGTACATGATGGATGAACAAGGGTGAATAAGAAAGTGATTGTGCATAATTTAGGTGACAGTGCATGCTATGTGTTGTATAGCGTGATGGCACTGGGGTTAGAAACTGTTCCTGAATCGTGAGGTGCGTGTGTGAATTGTCCTGAGTCTCTTGCCTGATGGCAGGAAAGTAAAGTGTCTTGAAGGGCTGCAAGGCACTACGTGTGAAAAGTACCCCGAGGAGGCAAGTTCACTTCCAGGCCACTGCTGTTGGTGTCATGAGGAAGGAGAGGCCGTTTAAATTCTGGAAATGAGGCAGTTTTTTTTACATGATTCCCACCTGGGGCAGCCGTGGCCTAGCCAGAAGCGGACCTTTAATCGGAAGGTTGCCGTTTGGAAGGTCCCCTTGATGAAGGTACCGTCCCCACACACTGCTCCCCGGACGCCTGTCATGGTGCCCACTGCTCACTCAGGGTGATGGTTAAATGCAGAGGACACATTTCACCGTGTTCACTTTCACTACTGGAAATCCAATCATTTTCTTCAAAGAGACACACTAATAAACTTTATTTTGGTTTAAAGTTAACATTTCAACCTGCCTGTTGTCGGAAATTCTAGTTGTCTTTGACTTTTACTCCTTTAAAACTTCAGAAGAAGCATTTGGACCCCCACGCATTAATAACCATAATTCCCACTCGCCTGGCAGAGACCAGCTAAAAAACAAACAAACCTAAAGCTGCGCCAATTCGCCGAAAAACACCTCCCGAGGCCACCTGCGCGTTCCCTGTCTCGTAATGAGCGATCTGAGGAGATCCGAGGCGCTCGGCCAGCGGCACCTGGGCCCGGAGCCTGGACCCGTACGTCCGCCGGCCAAGGCCAGACCCGAGCCGGGCAATTACTGCCTGCAGCTCCCATTTTAATGAACGCGCACCGTTATCTCGACCCGAGGGCTCCAGGCCCCGGAGGGGATAAAGGCTCGAACCCCACAGACAGGAAGCATTTTTTCGGGAGGAGGGATTTATTTCGTCTGGCACCTTTTAATGTGTTGTGTCACCGAGGGTCTTCAGCTCAGTGACCCCACATTCCGACATTCCGAGTCTGGGTCACGTGATCATTAACTTTAATAAATGAACATTACGGATAGGAATCGGTGCGTATGAAAGAGCAGCAGAAGCTGCTCCTGTTACACGAAGAGACGTTTTTCTTTTTCGTTCTGCACTAAATTTTCACAGCAGCGCCCTCTAGCGTCGCTCGGCGGAAGTGAAGCCAACAGATCATGGGAGGTCATTTGGGTCTAAACCTTCCTGAAAAAGTGTCTACTTTTCTCTCTCTCACGACCTCCTGCCACGACAAAAAAAAAAAAAATTAAGTATAATATTGTCAGAAATATGAGCGGCATTAAAAAAAAAAATTCCGACGTGCTTTATCCTTTTTCCATGAATCCCACAGCCAAGGACCCACGGCGCCTCTTGTTCATTTGCACTTTTTAATTGAATGCTGCAGCCTATGAAATGGAATGAAAGGTTCCTTTGACCGGCGTGCCCGGCACGAGGGCCGCTCTTCCAACTGTGAAGGCCGCCGCGGTCATCTGTGGGCGCGTAGCAACGCTCTTCCGGCGGAAAGTGGACTGGAGAAGGACCTTCACCGACCGGTCCTGCTGAACGAACGCCGGCCGGCTCGGTCAGAAGGGGGCGGTCTTGGTTAATGCGAGGAGGCTTCTCCATGCTGCCGGGCCACAAATCCACCCAGCAGGAGGAAGGGCTCGTCCGTGATCTCGGCTTCCCCTCGTCTCTGGAAAGTTCTTGCAGCCAAAAGTTGACCGGATAAATCTGCCTGGCTGGGGCGGAGCGGGAGGGAAGTGGAGCTCGTCTCAGGAGTCCCCTGGCCGATTCTGATCTTTCAGACGTCTCTGTGATGTAGCATTAGTATTCCAGGCACTGGCTCTTCCTTCTAATGCATCAGCTGCAGAGAGGCAGAGTCGACTTGTTTAAAATGGCTGAATCGTATCGGAGCCTCGCCGGCACCGCGTGTTCCCGGCGGGCGGACCCACCGAAGATAAGAACCCCAGAGACTGATGAGCCCCGGAGATGCTGGGGACCTCCTGTCTCAGAGCCAGGCGACGTGACGAGCAAAGAGATGGGTGTCAGAAGATGTCAGACCTGCTGCCTACATCATAAGGTCACCAAGACCTCAGAATTCATGTAAACAACCTCAGCACCATGTGAGGAGCAACGCTCTCAGCTCTGACTCTGTCTTCAGACGTGATCGAATAATGAAACATGACGTCTTAGCGACGATCCGGACAGAAAAAGCAATTCGGCCAATTTTTTTGTGCAACGAAAAGTTTGAAAGACACGTAGCAGAAACAAACGTCTCCAGGCCGCCATGCTGTAGATGTGAGTGTCGCAGGGCACAGAAGTGGCGCTGAGTTGCCAGCTCTGGTCAGACTTTTTCAGGTTACTCCCTGACACATGCAACTCTTTACTTTACTTTACTTTACTTTACTTAGCAGATGCTTTTATCCAAAGCGACTTACAAGAGGAAGACACCAACTCGAGGTTGGCCGCAATGTATCCTTCGCGATAAATTCGGGGACATTTTTTTCAACTATCAACTTCAGTGAGAGAAAAGGTCTTCAGATCTTTTGCATTTACATCATTTATCAGGCGCCCTTATCCAGAGCGACTTACAATCAGTAGTTACAGGGACAGTCCCCCCCTGGAGACACTCAGGGTTAAGTGTCTTGCTCAGGGACACAATGGTAGTAAGTGGGATTTGAACCTGGGTCTTCTGGTTCATAAGCGAGTGTCTTACCCGCTTGGCTACCACCACTCCAAATAATCCAAAACGTGAAACATGTGTATTTTACACTTTGGTTTAAATAAGCATTTGCCATATTAGGTTAAATTCATTATATCAGTGTCATTTAAAAAAAAAAAAAAAAAAAAAAAAAGTGAAGTGATTGTCATTGTTATACACAGCAACACAGCACACGGTGACACAACGAAATGTGTCCTCTGTAATTAACACCCAGCCTAGGTGAGCAGTGGGCAGCCATGACAGGCGCCCGTGGAGCAGTGTGTGGGGACGGTGCTTTGCTCAGTGGGACCTCAGCGGCACCTTGGCGGATCGGCATTCAAACCTGCAACCTTCTGATTACAGGGCCGCTTCCTTAACCTCTAGGATACCACTGCCCCAAATATTAAAACATTTGAAATATTTTAAGTGACTAATTCAATGCATGAAATATATAGTTATATAGTTATAGTTTGGGCCTGTCAGTATGACAGACCATTTACTATTGTGCTGGTATTATGTTTTTGGCACCCTGAGAGTACCCGTTAAAGCTAGTGACCCGAGACCTACGATCTGACATATTGGATGTGTCACTACAGGGGTCAGGAAAACCAGGAAAATGAGGAAAAAAGCAAAAATCCCCTGTCTTGCATTCGTGGCTGCCACACAAAGACCTTGAAACGCACAAAATGAAATGTTTGTTGCTTCGTTGGGGACTACGGGACGCCCACAATTCGGGACTTAACTTAAAAAAGTGTGAAAAAAAGGGTTCTTAGAATTTGCGATGACTCGGTTGAGCACACACACACCTTTCATGTCAGGTCATGCTGATTTTCATTCCGCATGGTTTAACACATGACTTGTCTCAGTGGGATTTTACGGTCTGCGTGCAATTCCCTAAAAAGCGTTTTTGGAACACGTTTATTGTTCTAGTCCAAAATTGGACTTTTTTGGACTTTGTATCCAGATAGTTTAACATACAAATAATTTTTGATGATCTCGCCAAGACCGACGATTTGACATATGGCTTGACTCTGTCCGGCTTACCGATCACGCACAATTTTGGAAAAACAAAAAAGTGTCAATGGGTGGAAAAGTTTTTCAGCAGCTTCATTAGGATGCCTGCTCAATCAGCCACTTTATTAAGACCCCCGGTCATTCGGCCACTTTAATAGGGACGCCCTGTCCTTCGGCCAGATTTTTAGGAATGCCCAGACCTTCTTTATGAAGTCCACTTTATTAGGAAGGCCCGGTCCTTCGGCCACTTTATTAGGAATGCCTAGCATTTCAGAAACTTTATTAGGAACGCCTAGTCCTATTACACTTAAGCTAACATGTTAATTTTTCAACATGCTCCAAACCTCACCGAATTTCACTTGACACATCTTGGCCAAACCCTGTTAGCATTTTTGATGTTAGCATGCTAGTATGCTAACATAAAATTTTTCAACATGCTCCAAACCTCACCGAATTTTAATATTTTTTTATGTTATCATGCTAGTGCTAAATTTGCTAAAATGCAAAATATTCTACATGCTCTAAACGTCACCAAATTTAATGAGATGCGTCCAGTGTTGGGGAGTAACGGAATACATGTACCGGCGTTATGTATTTAGAATACATTTACATTTAGAGCATTTACCAGATGCCCTTATCCAGAGCGACTTACAGTCAGGGACAGTCCCCCCCTGGTTCATAGGTGAGTGTGTTACCACTAGGCTACTACCACCCTAATAATACAAACAGAATACAAAATATGTGTAACTGTATTTCAATATGTTCAATTTTCTCCAAGTACAGTATAAGTGCGAGGAATAATTAATTTACAATGAATATCTTGGTATTGTTCACTGATAAGACTTGTAACCTCATTATTTTGTAAACTTATTGTTTGTTTTTTTGCAAGCATTAGAAAAGCAGCACCTCATATCTTTATGGAGATTATTAGCCAATTATTGGATTTTTGGGGGATTTAAGTTCAGCACTGACCCCTTAGATGGTTCATGGTAAATGGCCATGAAGTAATGTTGCTGGGTTGCATTAAAACATATATTGTCTTGTGTTCAAAATTATATCTGGTGGCAAGGTTTAAAGTGCATTTTGTCTGATATCTGATTTGTATTGAAGGATCTTTAATGTTTTTAAATTATTTGTGGAAGAATAATATTGACAGTAAATGCCAAAAAAAAGTATATTTTTAATTTTTGAGAATTGTTTTATATAATTTTTTGTCCTAATCAGGAAGGTCATTGAAAATGCTATTTTTTATAAATAAAAATATGGTTATGGAATCTGTGATTGATACATTCATGTAGTACAATATATTCAGAATATATTCAAAGTATTCAGAATACGTTACTCACATTGAGTAATTTAACAGAATACGTTACAAACTACATTTTGGCGCATGTATTCTGTAATCTGTAGTGGAATACATTTTAAAAGTAACCTTCCCAACACTGGATATGTCTTGGCCATGCCCTGTTAGCATTTTTGATGTTAGCATGCTAGTATGCTAGACTTTAGCATGGTAACATGAGAATTTTTTATCATTTTCCAAACATCACCTAAAGTCATGGGACCGCCTGTTCCATCGGCTACTGTAGTTATACGGCCTGCTCTTACAGCTGACACCAGCTCCAGAGGCCACACCCACTACTGTTATCAACGCCCGGACAGGCCCATCAAAATTCCCAGCTGCAAGCCTTCATACGCTGTCCATGTGTCCCTTACTACGTGCCAGAGCACGTCAGACCATTCGAGGGCGCTACAACGTCAGGGACGCTATAATAAGATTAATAACCTGCCAGTCAAGTAGCAAACACACTAAGCCAACACGTGTTCTGTTGGCATTGCACTTTATTACCTAATAAAAGAAACACGGTCATGTCAGTTCTCAAGAATGTACACATGCTTCATTAGGTCCCCTGTTCCACTCTGGATTCTATCCTTAAATCAAAACCATCAGGCAGTTTTGGTAAACAGGATGAGAAATATTTACTCCAAGTGCAGAGCGCAGAGCGCAGAGTGCAGGGCGTGTCAGACGTCCGTGTAGTTGTGCCACTGACAGGAGGTCGTGACTTTGGGTAGATCCTGAGTGCCCAGTCGCCACATACCACATAGCAGCCCCATGCCGAGATGCCGTTGGCTGAAGGCTTTTTCTCTTGTTTTTTTTTAAGTCTGTGGTGGCAGTGGAAGGGTTAACTCGCGTGACATGAACTTGCCGAAGCCTGCAGGGCTCGGGGGCGAATCTTCAGTCGAACAGCCAGGGTGCTGGTGTGAGCTCCTGAGAACGTCTCCAGAGGACTCTGAGGACCGAGAGCCGCTGCCGAGGGTGAGTGTGAGTGTGTCTGAACCACACACTCGGGCTTTATAACCTCTGTTCCGGCATCTTCTGCATGTTTCTTCCTGTACGGCCGGGCTCTGGGTGCGACATCGCGTTACACTTGCACAACACCACGCCCTGCAGTGAAGTGTCTTATGATGTGGACTGTTCGGGTGTCTCATGGACACCCACGGGGTAACTTCCTTGGCGGTGGTCGAAAAAAATTTAAAACAGGATGTTATGTAGCCGGCGAGAGGAGATAAGAGCGCGAAGCGCTTCCAAAGCCGCACGCCCAGCCCCGGAATGCTCCGGAAACACCGCAATCAGCTGAACCCATTCCACGCCAGTGACCTTTTGGTTATTCTGCTGCTCGGCACCCCTTTCTGTTCCGTCTCGAAAAGCAGAGTACGCGACATGGAAGTGTTCAGAGCTGAAATTACGCAGGAAGCTCAAGTGTCATGAGGCCGCGCTGCGTTTCAACTTCCTCCTCCTCTTTTCAGCCACACTAAAGCACTGAGACCAGGCGTCAGGCTTCAAGCGGCCCTCAGACAAACATTCCAGACAAGGGTAAAAAAAAAAAAACTTCTCATCCGACGTCGGCGCTGTCAGAAGCCGGCGGCGTAACCTGCGCTTTTTCCCTCCCTGACCTCAGGCGAGAGACACCTGTCCGAAGATGAGGCGGAGGGACACGCCCCTGATCAAACAACAGTCTACGCCTGTCGGCGGGAGAGGTGAGCTCACGCCATGTCCTAAATAAGTCCCCCTTAACACATAACGCCAGTCAAAATGAAGATATTTCACACGGTGCCACCGGAAACTACCTCGCAGCACCATTTCAACATTTACTAGACAGACATCTCACGCTGAGACATCCAAAAAGATAAATAAGACACCTTTTACATGTGTTTGATTGTCTGAGATATTATCTGACTGGTCAAAATGCCATTTAAGGTATCTGCAGTCAGACTTTTGACTGGTCACGGTGTAGTTAAAAATGTCGGAAATCCACGGAGTTGTAGACATCGTAAAGTAGTTTTCCCCCTCAGGTCAACCAGACATTCTGCCTGTAGTCAAAATGTAGATTTCTCTAATCCACATTTAACCTACATTTAGACTCAAAAGGTGTAGGGGGACAAAAATACATCAAACTTATCTGAAACAGCGACCTATGTTGGTACGGCAACAACCGCTGGAGTCGCCACGGTGATTTTGAAGTTCCCACAAAAACGGCTTTATGCGTAGGGAACGCCGTTAAAATCCGTCCGTTGGTAAAGAAACCTCCGAAGCTGCAGAGTGCGAATGAAAGGCCCGGAAAATGTGTGTGTGTGTGTGTGTGTGAAATTGCCGTCACGGTTAGTTGTGCAGAGAGAGAGAAAAGAGGTGGGTCAGGGGTGATATGTGTGTGTATATATGAGACAGGGAGATAGCGAGAAAGAGAGAGGGAACGGCGGGGGGAGGAAAAGTCCGGAAAAAAAACAAAAAAAACAAGGCGGGGCCCGTTTTCAAATAAATGTAATAAAGGCTGCGAGAGGGCGCCGGGAGAGAAAGCGGGGAAGTGCCCAGGTAGAGAAGACGGACGGCGGCCATCCGAGCCGGAAAAAGGAAGCAGGTAAGGCGCCACGCCCGGACGGCCTACCACACGCCCGAGGAACGCCGGTTGACAGTTGGCCCCCGCCGCCAGGTTTATTTTAAGCCCCGCCTGTATTACTCAGCCAAGGTCGCGGCGAGGAGGTCGGTATGTGGCATGTGTGTAGCCTTCAGCGTGGAGGGACCGGCGGTGCTCGGATGGCGAAACCGGCCCGGCTGCTTTGCTAACTCCCGGGTATTTGTTTAGACTCTGCTGCTCACGGCCTAGTTTAAAACGGGCGGAGCTGGATTAGGCTGAATTAGGACGTGAACATGATTAAGTGCTGAAAAACGCAGGGTGGGAGCCATCTTTGTTCTGTGGGGGGGCGTCTGTATAAGAAATGTACGCAACACCTGTTTGGACAGTGGAGAGGTGAGACGTCCCCGTCCGCCGGATGGACGGTAGGGGTTGTCATAGCCGGTTTCGAACGGCAGCTTTCGACAGCCAGTTGTGACACGGCCCATGGATTAGCGCAGCCTTCTGACGTGACGCTGTCAGGCCCTTAAAATAGACGCCGACAAGGAAACTCAAGGAAGCCGGCGTCGCGCTCACAGTCGGCAGAGAGCTGGTAGATGACAGACCTGAACTGAGCTCAGAGCTGGTCCGGTAGAGGCATGGCAGCCATCACTTCGGAAGGTAAGCCTCGCAGTGCACATTCGGCCAAGCCTTCGAAGAGGTCAGCCAGGGGAATTGAGAAGATAAGAACGTCCTGAACTGGAGTTCTTACAGGAAGACGGACGACGTTGGGATCGGTACAGGGTAGATTTAGCTTTTCCACTGGGCGACGGGAAGAGGGCTGGCAGGAGCATGCCTTCCTAGAAGGGTTACGATGGGAAAAGCTGTTGACACGGCCGGGTCAGGTCAGGTGGCATCAACAGGGTTGGGAGTCAATAAAGAAACATCCGAGAACTCCGCTTGCAATCCGACCCGTCCACACTGACCCAGCTACTTTGGGAGCCCTGAGGAACATGGAACATGTGCCAAGAGACCAACTCTCATGGCCCTCGCGGTATTAATATCTCAGCTGACATGGACAATAAAACAAACCGTCGAGCCGGTAGGTTCTGCCTCTCCATCAATGACGAAAGAATGAGGTCAGGCTAAAAAAAAAAATAATTTTTAGACCGGCTTACGCTGAAATATGTCCCTGGCAACGCATTCAGCCCCCACAAATACCCCGTTTATCCCAGTCCCGTGCCGCCTCGTGCCGTAGAGTCACCGAGGACAACACCACTTCCATGCCGAGATACAAACATCATGCGGCCGGTGTTGGTTTAAATGCAATGAACTGCACTCCCGAGATTCTTCTTCTGCTGCAGCGATCGCAATGTTGCAGTGCAAGTCGCTACCTGCCGCTTTAAAGGAATTCCGTGCCTACATTTATATTTAACATTTACATTTACGGCATTTGGCAGACGCCCTTATCCAGAGCGACTTACAACGTGCTTTCAAGTTACCATCGATGAAGAGATCAATTCTGGTTCACTAGGACCCCAACTATGAATACAATCTTTTTATTCACTCTGTTGTAGATTTCTGTACACAAGTTAATATTCTCTAAAGAGGAAGGTCTTGAGCTGCCATTTTCTTTTCTGGCTTTCTGTAATTCGAGGCCGTATTTAATGCAGCAATTTAGTCCCGGCATCCATTTTAACCTTTAATTTAATAAACGTTTGTACACCACAGTGGCATTTGGTGTGACACTCACCTGCAGTGGTACGTTCCTACATGATTATTCCTTATGATACTGTATGACTGAATTCCGTAGTGTTTAGTGAGGGCAGGGGTCGATTCATTTCCATTCATTCCTTCGTAATTTTGTGGCGTGTTTGTGATTTAAAGACAAGTTCTCACCTCTCCACCCCCCTCCCCACACACACCAGACATGCCGCGCCAGTTCCCCAAAATGTCGCTGAGCGATGTGGACAAGAACGTGCGCCTGATGGCAGAGAAGGTGTACGCCTCGGCGCTGAAGGAGCAGAAGAATGAAAGCGCCATGTCCATGTTCTCGGTGCCCGAGGACTGTCCCATCGGCATCCACCAAGCCAAAGAGCGGGAGCTGCTGAAGGAGCTGGCGGAGCAGCAGTCTGAACACAGCACCAAGAAGTGAGGCGTCCTCAAAAACGGCACGACTGCGGTCACCCATTTAAAAGATAAATCACCTTGCAAAAGGAACAATTATTATTATAGTTTTTGTATTTTCAAATTGTCACATGGTAGTTTATAACGCATGGAACAACAGATCAAACCGCTATGAAAGATAATTAAGCATGTCTGTGCTTTAATCCCAACAGGAAAAAGAGTTTTAAGATGATGCGCTCCCAGTCCATTTCCCTGCAGCTGCCCCAGACCCCAGATTGGGCAAAGAGTGTAATCGGCCCTCTTCTCTCCACCCCCATATCGGCTGTACCCGCACCCTCCAACGTCCCAGAATTCCAGAGGGTGACCATTAGTGGAGATTACTGTGCTGGGGTAGGTGTCCTACCCCACGCTAATTTGCCCCGTAGTCCGGATCCCGTGCGATGTGCTCATGCTGCGTCACGCTGCCTCAACAGATCACCGTCGACGACTATGAGCAAGCGGCCAAAAGCCTGCTCAGAGCTCTCCTCATCCGCGAGAAATATTCCAAACTGGCGTACCACCGCTTCCCCCGCACCGCCGCCAAGTTCCTGTGCATCGCCAGCCATGAGACGTGGACGGAGGAGGAGGAGGTTCTGCCAGGTGAGTGTCTGTGCCGCTAGTGTGCTTCCATGCCAGCTGACTATCAACACTACAAATAAAAACCTCTTCTGCTCCAACAAAGACCTGTGCCCCTGCCCCAGTGACTCGGAGGACCCGTACTCCTTGGAGGACATCCCCAACAATCTCAACTACGAGCTGAAGATGAAGGACGGCATCATTTATGTCTACGACACGGCTGAGGCCATGAAGCAGGAGCAACCACACTTACTGCCTTATCCCGACCTGGAGACCTTCGCCATCGACATGAGCCACGTCCTCGCCATGATTGCTGATGGGCCCACGTGAGTGGCATCCACTTTCATTTAACTAAAACAAGAAGAACAATAAGTAAAACCTTCTCCAGGATGGCCATGTCTTCTCTGGCCTCGTACCAGTGGACAAAATAAAGTTAAAGTGAAGTGATTTTCACTTGTGATACACAGCAGCACAGCACACCGTGCACACATGGAAATTTGTCCTCTGCATCTAACCATCAGTGGGCAGCCATGACAGGCACCCGGGGAGCAGTGTGTGGGGACGGTGCTTTGCTCAGTGGCACGTCAGTGGCACCATGGCAGGTCGGGATTCGAACCGGCAACCTTCTGATTACGGGGCCACTTCCTTAACCGCTAGGCCACCACTGACCCAATCTAGGCCACCACTGCCCTGCTAGGCCACCACTTGGCTCTCTTGGCATACATTAGGTCAAACTTGTGGTCCTGTCGAGCCCAGGCTTCAGCAATGGCTGTGGTGTTGCTCAGCATGCACACTGCTCTCTGCACCTTGGCCAGGTCTCCAACAGGCGCAGAACTGTGAGCTTGGTTTTAATGGTGGCAATGGCAGAGCTGACATCTTTGGGCACCACGTCGCCACGGTACAGCAGGCAGCAGGCCATGCACTTACCGTGACGTGGGTCACACTTCACCATCTGATTGGCTGGCTCAAAGCAAGCATTGGTGATGTCAGCTACTGACTGCTGCTCACGGTAGGCCTTCTCATAAGAGATAACCGGGGCGTAAGTGGCCAGGGGGAAGTGGATCTGGGGGTACGGCACCAGGTTGGTCTGAAACACTGTAAGGTCCACTTTCAGGGCACCATCAAAGCGCAGGGAGGCAGTGATGGAGGACAGAATCTGGCCAATGAGCCTGTTGAGGTTGGTGTAAGCGGGACACTCAATGTCTAGGTTTCTGCGACAGATTCATTGTCGACCATGAAAGCACAGTCGGAGTGCTCCAGGGTGGTGTGGGTGGTCAGGATGGAGTTGCTAGGCTGAAACACAGCAGTAGACACCTGAGGAGCTGGGTAGACTGCAAACTCCAGTTTAGACTTCTTTCCACAGTCAACAGAGAGACAATAAGGAGGTGAAACCAGAGCCAGTTCCTCCACCAAAACTGTGTAAGATCAGGAAGCCCTGGAGGCCAGTACACTGGTCAGCCAGCTTGTGGACACGGTCAAGATTGTGTAGTGGCCATGAGCAGAATTGTTTGCAGCGTCCTCTTTCCCCGATATGAGCTGCTAGTGGTTGGAAAAGTTGCCTCATCAATGACTGTTGGCTCCAGGTCCACAAAGACAGCACGTGGGATGTGTTTACCAGCACCAGTCTCGCTAAAAAAGGAGTCGTCTCAACCTCCAATGGTCTTATCACTGGGCATCTGACCATCAGGCTTCCATGCTCCAGACAGTACAGCTCCCAGCATGCATGGCCAATCTGAGCTCCGGCTTGGCCGACATGGCCAAAGAATCGTCGATTCTTTGTTCCTTCAGCCTGACAGTGCAGACTCCGACGGTGCTGGAGCTAACCAGTTAACTCAAAATGTTCTGGCTCGAGACACATTTCAAATGTGTGTTTTATTATTATTTTTAAAATCAGGCCTCGTGGCCCCATGGGCCCCGTTGTTTAATTGAGAGCAGATGACCCAATGTGAGCAGGTGTGCAATAAAACTGGAACTTTTACACACAGGAAGACCTACTGCCACAGACGCTTAAATTTCCTGGCCTCCAAGTTCAACCTCCATGAGATGCTAAACGAGATGGCGGAGCTGAAAGAGCTGAAGTGCGTTCCACACCGAGATTTCTACAACGTCCGAAAAGTATGGATGAGCTGCACTCACCTCCAACCATCTTTTTCACTCAAATATAGAAAATATATACAAGAAGAGAGATACACATCCACTTTCACGTCTGCGGCACATGTAGCAAACATGGCTATTAAGAAATACACAGTATGTAAATTTTTCTTAAAGAAGGTACCATGCGCTCTGCTCTGCTCCACCCAGGTAGACACTCACATCCATGCCGCGGCCTGCATGAATCAGAAACACCTGCTGCAGTTCATCCAGACCACGTGCCAGACGGAGGCCGAGCGCGTGGTCCTGGAGAAGAATGGGCAGAAGGTGACGCTGAGGCAGGTGTTCGAGAAGCTGGAAATGGATCCGTACGACCTGACGGTCGACTCTCTGGACGTCCACGCGGTGAGAACATGTGCTCCCTGGCGCTTTTGGTTCTGTTAAATGACATCACTTGTATTTGCTTCATTTATCTGCTCTTGTGGTGTTCTAGGGAAGACAAACTTTCCATCGATTTGATAAGTTCAACTCAAAGTACAACCCAGTTGGCGCAAACGAACTCCGAGAGATCTACCTGAAAACCGACAACTACATTAATGGGGAATATTTTGCACGAATCATTAAGGTGAGCCTTTCTGCTTCATCACTGCGACAATCACAGGCCAATCACCATCCGGCTCTGAATTAATAAGCCTGTGCAGGGAAAGGCCGGAAGTGTGAACTGAAGAAAGTGGCTTCAGGATCGCCAGCGTGTAATACCACCGTCGTCTACTAATTCACTGTTAACTATGCAGACCAAATATCGCAGTGCTGTCATGATGTTAAAAAGTTAAACAGGCCAACCGCTGATCAGCAGATTGAGGTTCTTTCTTTTACAGGAGGTCGCTCGTGACCTGGAGGAGAGTAAGTACCAGCATGCAGAGCCACGTCTGTCCATCTACGGACGCTCACAGGAAGAGTGGCCGAGCCTGGCCAAGTGGTTCATTCAGCACAAAATCCACTCCCCCAACATGAGATGGATCATTCAGGTCCCCCGGATCTAGTAAGTGGACTTCCTCACACCCTGTCTTTAGAAAATGTTTTACGGGCATTAAAAGACATATCTCGTTTTATCTTTCTCCCAGTGACATTTTCAGAGTGAAGAAGTTGATTCCTAACTTTGCAAAGATGTTAGAGAACATTTTCCTGCCACTGTTTGAGGCCACAGTCAATCCACAGAAGCACACGGAGCTGCATGTGTTCCTCAAATACGTATGTCCATCGTACACATCAACACGGGGGTCATGAGGTCAACTTTGTTGACTACATTAGAAACCGGAGCTGCGGTATTAACAGCCGCTATGCCAAGAGAGTGAACTGCTGTAAGGCACTAAATGGAGTCCAGTGCTGATGTAACCAAAACTAGATATCATGACATGTTGCAAAGCAGATCAGTGTGCTGCTCTGAAGTAGCCTTCGCGGGGAGACGTTAAAAACCCTGCCGGCCCACTGGGTCGTTTTCTGCAGGTGACCGGCTTCGACAGCGTAGACGATGAGTCCAAGCACAGCGACCACATGTTCTCTTACAAAAGCCCCAAGCCAGAGGAGTGGACTGCGGAGGAGAACCCTCCATACAGCTACTACTTGTTCCACATGTACGCAAACATCATGGTGCTCAACAACCTGCGCAAGTAAGTCATGGCCATGCCATGTGCGTTCCAGTGTTCCACACGCATGTTGCACAAATCTCACGAAACTCAAATTTCACGCTCGCGAGAAGTTATCTGTGTTTGTGCGTGCATTCACGTCCTGCAGAGAGCGCGGCCTCAGCACTTTCCAGTTTAGGCCACACTGTGGTGAGGCAGGCTCCATCACTCACCTGGTCTCGGCCTTTCTCACCGCCGACAACATTTCCCACGGCCTCAACCTCAAGAAGGTTTGTCCTTCTTACATTCCAATGAGGTCACTGTCCTTCTGTCCTGGATTACAACCACATACTGTGTTTCATTACCATAGCCAATTATTATCCTAATATGTTTTAAATCCAGACAATCATGGTCAGCTAGTTCCTAAGCTAAATTAAAAAATGACCCACCTGCGATACTGACGAAAATAAAGTCAGGCCGTCTCTTCAGAGAAGTCAAGTGCTGTTGTCATGGAGACAAAATAAAATCCAGTAGACTGTGGTTTAGAGCACATACCAAATTTTAATTGCATTAACTCCATCCTGTAACGCGACGATGTGATAAAAAAATTGTCAAAAACGACCCAAAACCTTATTTCAGCATATACATCATTGAACTGTTCAGTGTTGTCATTGTAATTGTACATTACTGGATTCTAGTTGGTCAATTCAAAGAAGTCTGGTTTAATATTGGATGCATAACTTTAACAGAATAATTAAAAACGTGATTGCCTAATTTATTGGGCCAGTGGGTCATAAATGTAAAAGTGTTTCTGCATGAATATCAGAAAGTTTTCTTTTTTGTGAGGCAACGTGTGTGTCAAATGTGGCCTTACAAACAAGATAAGTCAAAACATTTGTGAAGTTCAGTATGCAACTATTATGAGGACGTGCATATGGGCTTCCTCTTGACCAGGGGTGTCAAACTCAAATACACAGCGGACCAACATTAAAACACATATGGTTATTACGGTTATAAAGAACTGTACACTATATATGTGTACAGTCCAGGCCAAAAGTTTGTACACCTTCTCATTTAATGTCCATTTACGTTGGTAGATTCTCACTGAAGGCATCAAAACTTTGAATGAACACATGTGGAGTTATGGACTTAACAAAAAAAGGTGAAATAAGTGAAAACATGTTTTATATTCTAGTTTCTTTGCTCTGATTACTGCTTTGCACACTCTTGGCATTCTTTCGATGAGCTTCAAGAGGTCATCACCTGAAATGCTTCTCCAACAGTCTTGAAGGAGTTCCCAGAGGTGTTTAGCACTTGCTGGTCCAGCTCACCCCAAACCATCTGGACTGGGTTCAGGTCCGGTGACTGTGGAGGCCAGGTCTCCACTTTTTGTTAAGTACAGAACTCCACATGTGTTCATTCATAGTTTTGATAAATGGTCATGAACATAAAGAAAACATTGAATGAAAAGGTGTGTCCAAACGTTTGGCCTCTACTGTATATGTGCAGGCCTTGGGTAACTACAGAAGGTCTTAATACAGACTGTAATGCCGTTCCTCGGTTCCCAGAGCCCTGTGCTGCAGTACCTGTATTACCTGGCACAGGTGCCCATCGCCATGTCACCACTAAGCAACAACAGCCTGTTCCTGGAGTATTCAAAGAACCCACTGAGAGAGTTTCTGCACAAAGGCCTTTGTGTGTCACTGTCCACTGATGACCCTATGCAGTTTCACTACACAAAGGTGACGTCTTTCTCTCAAACTCTCTCTCACACAAACACACAATTCTGGCACTTTGTTTTTCTATAACTTATTATTTTGCCTATGATAATTTCTGATGCATTATCAGTCACTCGCATTCTAAAACAAGGTCTGCCCATGCTCGTTCCGCAGGAGGCTCTGATGGAAGAGTATGCCATTGCAGCACAGTTATGGAAGCTGAGCACCTGTGATGTGTGCGAGATCGCCAGAAACAGTGTGCTGCAGAGCGGCCTGTCCCACAAGGTAATGGTGTGTCTAAATGTCTGGCTCTTGGCCTTTTGTTATTATAATGAAAATGCATACGTTCCAAGGTTGTGAGTTCGAATCCCAGCTCAGACCTTGTATGAGTTTGCATGCCCTCCCCATTACATTTACAATTACAACATTTATCAGACAACCAGTAGTCACAGGGACAGTCCCCCCTGAAGACACTCAGGGTTAAGTGTCTCTGGTTCATAAGTGAGTGTGTTGTGCACTAGGTTACTACCACCCTCCCCATGTTGGCACAGATCCAGTTTCCTACTGGTTGATGACTGTGAATTGACTGTAGGTGTGAGTGAATGGTGTGTGTGCACCTCGTCCAGGGAAAGAGACGGGCTGTACCACTAAGATGTTCACATTAAGTATGTTATACCAGGGACAGAGGCCTCTGATAAACTATAAATATGTAATGATCCCTTGCTTTGAATCGAACACAATGGACATTTGGCTCTCAAATCTTGTAGTAAATTCGTCAAATTAACATTAGTATGACAGTGCTGGTTCACTGATCTACAGTTAATGACTTGTAGGTAGTCTACGGAGCACCATGTCATACAATGGAAGTATTGCTGCTCTTGCACATAGTCACGGAATTCTATCCAGCAGGACTGAAAGATAACAGAAGGACAACACACACTTAGGTCACATTGTTGACTTCATCCAGGAACAAATACAAGGTCCAGGAAAATGTATGTCTATACATGGATGTTCACAAAGTGCGGAGAAAATTACCTTAAAGCAAACAAAGAAGAAGTTGGATTCTGAGGGGTGAGCGTACAGGCTGAGACTTCACAGGAGACCGTACCTCTGAGAGGAACCTCATTATATTTGGCACATTGGTTCATATGACAAGTTAAAACCATTTTCCATTTCCATTTCATGCATGTACTATGTGTGCATACACAATGTTCTTTGTAAGATTGAGTTTTTCCAGTTTGACAACTATGGTGCTTTCACTCCAGATGCTGGGTGAATGTAGACGTTGTCCCAGCTGTCTCTGTCAAGGTGGTTCCACAAAATCGGCCCACCCGAAGCCCCCCTCCCGTGCCCATGATACCGCCCTGTGCAGACGGGCAATGTTACCCACATCAAAATCTGCCACTGCATACGGCAGAATGTTTCTTTGTCTGGGACTGACTGCGACGCGCCGGCAGTGTACGTTTTGGCATCTGATGTCACGTAGAGGCATCTGACCGGTTGCATTTGATTTTAGGCATGTAATAAATAATGAAGCTGTTCTGTGAGGATGCGCTGTTTTCTCCATTTTTCCCCTCATCCCGTCCCATTCCCATGTCCGAGACCACAAAAAAAAAATGCCATTGACACTGTCCCCACTGCTCTGTTCCAGGAGAAGAGGCACTTTTTGGGTGAGAACTACCTAGAGGAAGGCCCAGAAGGAAACGACATCCGACGCACCAATGTGGCACAGATCCGCATGGCCTACAGACACGAGACGCTCTGCAACGAGCTCAGCTTCCTTGTGGATGCGGTCAATTCCGAGACGCTGGCCAAACAGGGAGAGTGACCGCGAGGAAGCGGCCTGTGAGATGCGGTGTCCACACTGACTGGACAAATTCCAACATTCGCTCCTGCCATCTCAGCAGGTCCAGGAACCTTTTGGACCAAATGTCCACAGTTTGTTAGTGTTTCTCCGGTCAGTGTGGAAGAGGGAATGCCTGTATGGCCTGGTTATGTTCAGTTCAGTTCATATTTTTCATGGTTCATGCTAATATTTTTTTTACATGGATACACACTTTTAAAAAAATACATATCACTTTTTTGTTATCTTTATCATTTTTATGATGTAATCTTTATTGGATGTGGTGGGGTTTTTTTTATCTGTTGTTTATCAGGGATGGGAAAACCAGACTCCGTGAATGCCATCACGGGTGGAGGTTATTTGGGGAAGAAACACAAAGGCTTCAGACTGAGAGGTTATCCTAAAATCAAACCATAGCCCATGTTTGCACACGGATAAAGGGAATTTTGATAATGAGCGTCAGGGAGAACAGGCCGGACTTAACCCCTACCTGGATAAACCCGTTTGTTCAGGAAATGCTGATGCAGGGGGGTCAACGTTTACTGCTCTATTCTCCACTTACCAGCCCACTTGCTTTCTCAGCGTAATCTTTAGCCCACAGTGGGAATGTGATCCAGGGCAGAGAATAGTGTTCCTCTGGTCTTTAAAATGCCGCTCTAAACAGGGCGGAGGTTCCGTAGTTTTATTACCTTCACTGTCCTTATTAGGAGTCGGAATTGTTCGTAACCTCCAAACCTGAACGCTTTTGCTGGGCTGTGCTTCCTGTCCCCTCCCTGAATGGAGCTCCTTCTATCGGACTGTTTTTTTCCATTCTTTTCTAAATAAAAATGGGAAACTTCCTGGTGGTCTGAGTTTGCATGAGAGTCACGCTGGCACTGCGGAGGAATCTAAATTAGAGGAACAAACCCAGGCAGATGCAGAAGATTACTAAAACCCAGAGAGAGTAGCTTTATTTAGTATGTTCAGCAGTGACACCTGCTGAAAGTTAGTGGAAAACAATGTGGGAGCACAATCTGGCAGAGTCAGAACAGTAAAGATTAAAGTCCCCCTCCAATCACGCTCTTACTGAATTTTTTTTTAACTCAGGAACAAATATTGTGGAAGCTGTATTTTTATTTTTAATCAAATGTTCTTAATGTTGAAATGTGCATGAGAGTACATCACAATTAACTTGCAAATCTCATGAGGTGGGACTTCCAAAAAAAAAAAAAAAATAATAATAATAATAATAATTATTATATACATCCAGCATCAATCTGCTCATCTCCCTCGAAGCAGAACCGTTTCACACCGAAACAGACCGCCGTGAATCCAAAACCTTGAACAATAATAAATATTCTGTGTGGTCACTTTAACAAGCGTACATAAGGTGCCTCTGGATGAACAGAATGCAGCATTTCACAGTAAGACAGACATGTAAAGGTATCACCTGAATAAATTACCATTTCAGTTAAAGAGAATAACAAACACGGCAAGTTCCAAAGACATAAACTACATAACTTACTTCAGCAGTTGAGTAAAGGTCATACAGAGTCTAAGGAACCAAAATCTCTTAATTTGTGCAAATGATTGAAATCAAGGTAATTTGTGCAGCGTGGTACTTTTGTTAATACTGACCCTTTAAATGTATTATTTATTATGTTTCAACTGCAAAATGTGTATTTGCTTGAGTTAATCAAGAGGTGCGTACTTGGTAGAGGCAGGTGCTTTTTGGGTAACATGTATAGCCCATTTTTGGCAAACTGATACAGGTATATCAGCATTGTACATTTTTGAAAAAAAAAAAAGCCAAAAGTTATGTCTTCAAAATAAGTCAAAAAAGGCATTTATGCACTTAAATGAAGTGTAAATCAGAAGTCACTTAAAGGATGTAGGAGACAAGTGACAGACATCTTAGTCAGCATTTTTATAGCATTGGAATTTTTTTTGATCACCACAATACAAAAAATATGTTGTCTGCCTTCATTATGGAGTCCTATTTCCCTTGGTACCTAGCCATCACTATAGTGAGCGATGAACCACCAACCAAACCTAAGGTGCTATATACAACAACTACACAACAATCCACAGGAGGACAACACACCATGAAAGTAGAGACTATACAGTTACACAACTAACCACACTAGTCACTCTAACACACAACAAAGGCTTCTCTCCAACTCTGCAACACTGAGCCTCAACAACAGTAAGCCTCGACTGGTCCTTATGTGCTCCCGTCCTGTGCGTTGATTGGCTGGCAGTTGACGAGGGAGCCGGTGGGCGGAACCATAATCTTAATCTCCGCCCAGCACAGCCTAAAAGGGAAACATGCACAAATACAGAGCACTCCAAACCATTCTACGGCCCAAAGGACATAAGAACTGCCACGGATACTAAGTATTCATGTCACGTGATCACTAGGTAAGCAAGCAGCAAATGACAGTAGCCGAACAGAGAACCGGCACTAACTACAGCATGTGTATGCGCTGTTTAAAACATCATCATCAGTGGATGAAGGTTTCCCACTGAAACTGACCATGTATGGCGTGTTTGTTCTGGTGCGCGGAGTGCCAGAAACACTCGAACCCCAGAGCGGGTAGAATGACGGCGAAGTCATGGCATGTGGCCCTCGTGCACCCTTCATTTACATTTATCCAGAGCGACTTACAATCAGTAGTTACAGGGACCCCCCCCCCTGGAGACACTCAGGGTTAAGTGTCTTGTTCAGGGACACAATGGTAGTAAGTGGGGTTCGAACACGGGTCTTCTGGTGAGTGTGTTACGCGCTAGGCTACTACCACCCTTCCTTGCACACAACCACGTACGCTCGGGTCATGTGTAAAGGCAGCGCCTTTGGGGCAGTGGTGGCCAAGCGGGTAAGAGGGCAGACTTCAAATCCCAAACCCTCATGTTTCCACTGAGGTCCCCTTGATCAAGGAACCGTCCAAACAGACTGCTCCACCGGCGCCTTTCACGGCTGCCCGCTGCTCATTAAGTGCCGAGGACACATTTCAATAAAAACCGCTTCACTTTCCCCAATCTCCACCCAGCAATGATTTTGTGCCAAAGACACGTTTTTCAGACGCATTTACAATGTACAGCTGAACTTTATTATGAACAAGTGACTGAAGGTATAAATCATAACCTAAACCAGTCCGGTGAAAGAGCCTGTATTTGTGGGGACGCTGGAAGGACGCCACATTCCCCTCAGCAGCGGGGTTTCTCGGTGTCGGTCGTGGGCTTGGTGTTGAAGAGCCTCTTGATGAAGAAGAGCTGCAGGTAACCGGCCAGGAGGATGACGAGGCTCTGAACGGCGGACCAGCGGCTGACGTAGTTGGAGTTGGACACCATCATGTAGTAGTCGGCCCCTCTCTGCATGCGGCCGAAGTTGTAGTGGCGCCACATGTGGAAGACGAGGCCCTGCAGCCGGTGGGAGCTGTCCTGGGAGCAGGAGGGTCGCGGGCGTGTTAGTGGTCTCAACGGGACCGGGAATCTTCACAGGGAGAGGGATTCTTCTCACCTGGATGGTGGACAACGTGCTGTTCAGTTCCTCCTTCTTCTCCTGGGGCCCTTCATCCTTGTCTTCTGACCCCTCATAGTACACACCAAAGTTCATGAAGATCTGCATGCTCCCAAAACGATTGTGGAAGTTGCTGAAGCACATCTGATAGAATCCTGAGAGATGGAAAGAGATTCATATTTCATAATGTGGGACTTTTTTTTATTGTTATTTCTGTAATTCTTCATGTTTCTCTGTGCTACCGGTCTCTTTGGTCGAAAAGCTGATCTGATGAGACGCATCGTCTGCCTGTCCAACCAGATAGCCACTCGGCGAGTTCACAGTGACTGACAGGTGTCTGTCATTAGCGAGTCCAGTCACCCACTGGACCTGAGAGCAGAACACAGAACACTGGGGAGGGGGAGGAGCTGAGGATTGGGGGCGTGGTTATGTTCAAACAGTCACATTCACCTCTCCTTAGTGGAGATTAAAATTATTTCAATCTGACAGAGACACACCAAACTTTTGGATCAGCACCAGCCTTGGACAATTTAAAACAGATGGACGTTTTCAGTCCATTCAATATTAAAAACTGAAACATTTACACCATTTTAACAATCATAGATGCATAGTTACATCATTTAGAGTAAAGGCAATTCTTGAAACAGCATTTCAAACAAGTTAACATTGTTGATATTCCTTAATGCAGAGTTATCATCCTTAACATGGTGGTAGTAGCCAAGTGGGTAACACACTTGCCTATGAACCAGAAGACCCAGGTTAAAACCCCACTTACTACCCCTGTCCCCTGGGGACATTCAGGGATAAGTGTCTTGCTCAGGGACTCAGTGGTAGTAAGTGGGGTTTGAACCTGGGTCTTCTGGTTCATAGGCGGGGACTGTCCCTGTGACTACTGATTGTAAGGGCGTCTGATAAATGCTGTAAATGTAAATGTAACACATGGTAGAGAAGAAGCCGGCATGATGGATGTTCATTATAGAGATTTCTATGGTTTATGGAAACTGGATGGAAGTCAAATTCAAGGTGCGATATTACGATATTGGAGGCAATTCACTGACCATGTAGTTGAGGTAGAACTGCTCCCCGACGTGAGCGAAATGCCAGAAGCAGCGCAGCTCCGCAGCCTGCAGAACGATGGCGAAGTCGTACTGGTCCGAACCCCAAATCTGCTCCTGGTCCGTCTCTTCAGCGCGACCCACCAGCAGCAGCAGCAGGAGGATCAGGCAGAAGCCCCGAGCCGTCATGGCGGTCCCCTGGCCAGAGAGCGTGTGGTGGGGACGCGTGGGAGAACTGGGGCTGGGTGCAGGTGGCCTCCAACGGGTGAGAAAATGTGCCACCGCGAGCTGCTGTTCGCTCCTCTGCACACCCTGCAGACGCCGACTTGGTCTACGCTCCACGCGTACAGTACGGTCTCGTTTGTCACCTGTAAATAAAATCCTGACTGTACATGGCATGTACTGACCTCTACTGTATATTACATTGTGCCGTGTTGCTTCATGTGCTCACATACTTGGCCAATAAACACAATTCTGGTTACGATCCAAAGACCGAGCCGTTGTAGGAAACACATTTTAATGGCAAAAGAACATTATCGGGGTGAAAAAAACTCCATCTGCATGAGGTAAAGTTGGCCTGTCTAAAACAATACAGTTTATATCATGAATATATTCACTAATCTACATTCGTTCATCGTAGGAGAGTCCGATTTCAATACTTGGATGAGATACATGCAGTAAAGTAAAGGGACTGTAAGCATGGTAGAAACCATGTGAGAAACCGCTCAGATATTTATGCCTTACTGTGTTCGAAGCCCAAATAATCTTAAAAACAATGAATTTTTAAAATTCAATATCTTATATATTAAATCATCTGTAAATATCTTATGAGCAAATACTAATCACCTGACTAAACCCCACCCTCCCCGGAGTCCAGAAGAGGTAATGGATACGTGTGGAGGTCGTACGGGCGTTTCCAGTTCTCCAGCAATACTGGGCCTTCCAGTAATAAAATGCAGATACATATTATTAATACATACGCACAGATTATGATTGAAAGTAAAAGATTGATGCACGAGTTGATGTGCCGACCTGAGCAGACCCCCCCCCAACAACCAAACCACAAACAGGGACTCCGTGAACCGGTTTGTACTGCACATCGGGGTCGTCTTCCTGTTTAATATATAATTCACCATAAATGTTCGATAATGAGCTCAACCAGGTAGACGGACCAAGCGAGCGTCCAGTCTCGAGCTTCCACCCCCCGAACACGCTCTTCATCCCCTCCCACGTCGGCTTCTCGTTCTTCAGCCGCTCGACCTCCTGTCAGTAAAAAGCAAATAATTTAAAATAATCCCTTAGAATCACCTTTTTTTTTTAGAGAAATAGTTATTAAAAACAGAATTATCTACCTCGCAAAGACAATTTCCTGTTGTCCTATATTATCTTATTTGTTTATATGTCTGTAAATAGCATGTATGGCATAAAGAACCTGGAAAAACAACAACAACAACAACATTTATTTCTTATATAGCCCAAAATCACATACAGTATGTCTCAATGGGCTTTGACAGGCCCTACAGTTGACACCCCCCACACTTGACCCTTCTGCACACAAGGAAAAACTCCACACAGAAAAAACTCTAGGAGAGAGAAAAAAAGAGAGGAAGAAACGTTGGGAAGGAGTGATACTGAGAGGGACCCCCTTCCAGGGTAGAGTGAGCCTGCAAATGGTGTCAGTGCAGGGTTGGGGATGATATAATGATAAGTCCTACGGTTGTAGGGTTGGAGAAGTCCAGGATGTATTCAGTGTCATGGTCTAGATTACGTGTCCATAATGATGCTACTGGTCCATTTGAAGATCCCTGAATCTTTAGTTGTTACGGTGGTGGTGGCTGTGGTGACCCTCTGGTTTGTTTCATGGTATGTCCTTGTTTAGCAGTTGTCAGGAACCAGGATTTATTTGCTGGTCTCTTCACTGGGGTCTGCCAGTAGTCTGGGTGCTTGATTCCGTGTCTCGGAGAAAAACAAACAGAAGCAGCGGGAGACGGATGCACTGTACGACCGATACTGAAATATGTGGTAATAGTGGTATATTGGTGCTACAGTGGCCCGGTACCCTAACTAGGACAGCCTAACTAGGGTGAATTTAACTCTGTCTGTGTCTAACAGGGGGACTCTGTGATAAACTGGAGTTTATAATTGACACTGTGTCAAAATCAAGTGAAATGAGGGTCTAGGACTTTAGCAAAAAGCCAGAGAAAACAGATAGGTTTTGAGATTGGATTTAAACACTGAGACTGTGTCTGAATCCCGGACACTGACAGGCAAGCTGTTCCACAACTGCGGAGCTCAATAGGAGAAGGATCTGCTCCCAGCTGTGACCTTCTGCACCTTTGGTACCAGTAGTGACCCAGCACCCATTGATCGAAGGGGGCGTGGCGGGTCGTAAAGATCCAAAAGTTCACTCAGGTACTGTGGGGCGAGACCATATAGAGCTTTATAGATTAAAAGTAGGATTTTGTAGTCAATCCTAAATTTGATGGGTAACCAGTGCAGTGATTGTAAGACTGGGGTGATGTGGTCAAATTTCCTGGTTCTGGTTAGAACTCTGGCTGCAGCATTATGTACTAGCTGGAGTTTACTCATGCACCTACTAGAGCATCCAGACAATAATGCATTGCAGTAATCTAACCTTGATGTATTAAATGCATGGACCAACTTTTCTGCATCATGCATTGAAATGATATTTCTTATTTTCGCAATATTTCTAAGGTGAAAGAATGCTATTCTAGTGACATTATCTACGTGCGAACTGAATGAGAGACCTGCATCAATGATGACACCTAGATCCTTCACTTCAATACTCGGTGAGATAGAAAGGCTATCCAGGGATATTGTGTAGTCAGCCAGTTTATGCCTGGCTGCTTGAGGCCCAAGTACAAGCGCTTCTGTCTTGTCAGGGTTTAACAGGAGAAAGTTGGTGTCTAATGTCCTTTAGACAATTCTCTATTTTGTTCAGCTGCTGCCTCTGATCTGGCATTGCTGACAGATACAGCTGTGTGTCGTCAGCGTAGCAATGAAAAGTAACACATTTTATTATATATAAAAAAGAGAATTTTAAATACAAACCATGAAATCCAACTAGGTTCAACTTGCTTCATCCACAAAGAGATTTTACCTAAAGTGATAGACCTAAGGGTCTGGACACAGGATGTTCTCTTCACACTCCACAGTTCTGGTGATTTAGGAGGATGGCGGCCTGGCTAAATTACTCCGCCCGTCTCATATCTCTTTACTTCTCCCACATTTCACCACCTCTCTGCAATTTCCACCTTATATTGTCCTGGCAAAAGAAGAGGCTGTGCGCCGGATCACCCGGAACAATGAAATATCTTCTTACCCTGGAAAATGTCGTGTTTGCCGATGAACGAATCAGACGTTCATCAGTGCTGCATTCACTGAAGGCCTGAGTTTTAACTTTAACTCAGATTTTTGAAGAATGAGAATGAACAGGCACGCATAGAGGCTGTTTCTGCTGTAGCACCCACATTTGGAGCCTAGGAGCGCCACACAAGATCTTATCTGCTTGAAATATTTAGAGCAATTGCATACAAACATGCACAACTATCTGATAATTTTTCAGCGGTCAATTAAAGAATGTGACATGCAGGCTTCAAAATGTCGTCCTCATCACCGTGTCCCCAATGTGTTTCAACCAACCAGTGGAGCAGCTGGCGGGGAAGAGGGGGCCTTGCAGCTGGAGACAAGTTCAGCCAGGCCTAATATTTTGGTGGCTGAGGGTGACACCTTCAGGTCACGACTTGTAATCAAACCCTCCCTGTGAATGAATAAGGTCCACGTTATGCATTTGCTGCGCTTTCATCGGTTGCCAGAATAAATCGAGGCTGGCCGGCATTCTGTCTGAAACGGGTACGGTGATTCGGTTAACCTTGGTGCACCTGCCGGTGGGTAATTTCCCATGTGAAGTGCTTTTGTTGGGATAATTGCCTCCGCAACGGGCCACGTTTTTGCTCCAGCGCATTAATGTGTAAATGTTTTATGTGCAACAAACGCTTCATCCAACTCAGCAGGTAATTCGATGCTGAACAGTTTTATTTCTTTCTCACAAAGAAAATCCAAAGTGGGTCTTAATTGGTTCTTGGGCATCATGGTGCCATCGGAATATTACTCAGATGTTCTTGTAACAATCCTTTCATATGATTTACAACCAGTGTGACCGGGAAAACAGTTTTTGCAATATGCCGTCCAGTTTGTTATGCCTTTTCATTTGACATCAAAAATCAGCATCTAATCACTGACACATGAGGTCCCCAAATGCAATTGTCATGCTGTATAAGAATGAGAGAATGCAGTTTCAAGCGAGAATGATAATTTAATATTTAGAAAACAAAGGCAGAATTCTTATATCTCGACATAACAGAAAGCAGATGTAAACGCAGACATGACCAAGCAAGGATTTAAAGAACAGCGGCCTCTAGTGGCCGAGACCCACCAGTGATGTGATGCCATGTTAGACATTGTGTAAAGGTGAAGTGACTGTTCTTGTGATACACTGCAGCACAGCACGCGGTGACACAACAAAATGAGTCCTCTGCTTTTAACCATCACCCTTGGTGAGCAGTGGGCAGCCATGACAGGCGCCCAGGAGCAGCGTGTGGGGACGGTGCTTTGCTCAGTGGCACCTAGAAGGTTCGGGATTCGAACCGGCAACCTTATGATTACAGGGCCACTTAATTAACCACTAGGCCGCTGTATTAAGTGACCAGGAGAAGTGAGTGGGTGACAGCGTTTAGGTAGTACTGGTCACTGTATTATCAATCATTTTCAATTGATGATTGATGTTTTGTAGATGGAGCATGGTGGAGCCAAACCTTTCAGCAACCTTTCAGCAAACCTATCCTCACTTATTGTTCATTTTCTTGTACTTCGGCGTTCTGGATGAGGGTCTGTGGGCCCATTAGATCAGATGTTGATACGAAAGGCTGAGACGTCTCGTTTTAACAGGAACACGCTGACCCTTTAATTGCATTGAAATCCCTGTTTTGGATTACGTGCTGGATGACTTCCATGTGTGTGCGGATAATTGGGATGGTGCGCAGCTGGTGGGCGGCTGCCATGTGGCTTTACTGTCAGAGAACTTCTGCCTGGTAGGCCCTCTGGCTAACGCTAGTCACTTTGCACACACACACACACACACACACACACACACACTCACACGTTGAGCTGATTGTGTTTGTAAATGTCTGGCGTCATCTGTTATTTAAAGGAGAAACAGGCGGAGCATTGGTAGATGTCAGGACGTGCTGGCGTTCCCCCCCAGTGGCGTTGAAGAGTGAATGTGATTGGTGGAGGTTAACCAGCAGCACAATTTATTTGGCTGAAGTTCATCACACACACACACACACACACACACACACTCACACTCTAACTCACTCACTCACTCTCTCTTTCTCTCTCTCTTATCAAGATCTTCTGTATTCTGGGTCAGTCTTGGGGCATCCACACAAAGTACAAACCCACAACCTGTGTGCTCCGTACTGAGAAAAAATGACATTGAATAATCTCATTAAAATCTCAACTATAAACAATAATCTCATCAAGATGATATTTGCATTTTTTTTTCAGAGCACAGCATAGCAGATACAAAGAGACAACATCACACAAGACAAACACTTGAAATCTCTTTTTTTTTTTACCTAGTTTTGGGGTAAAAGGGGAACATTATTGGGATGATAAAACTGTATTTTGCAGCAACAACAACATGAACCAAAATTACAATCAGAGCCTTAGGCCCTCTGTAAAAAACCTCCCCAAAGCTGATCCAGAGAGGGACCCGCTTTCACGCTGCATGACTTGGAGGGGGTAAATTTCCGAGTGGAAATGGGTTTATTAAATAAACAGAAAGAAAAAAGGGGGACAAGTTCCCAAACAAAGCTGGACACTAGACTGTTGGCACAAGCAGGATGAGTCTTGCACAGGCTAAACACATTTTGGAGCTGCATATAGCGGGGAATGTTTGCACCGTACGGTTTACATACAGTGCCTTGAAAAAGTATTAACACCCTTCCTTTTCACGAGACAACCACAAATTGTACTATATTGGGATTTAAAGTGACGGACCAAAAATGCCTTTTGCTGCAAGTACTTTGTGGGTTTTTGTAGTGAATTCAACTTTTGCACATTCTTCCTTCCAAAATGGTACCAATTTCGTCCGATTTTCCTTGTTTGTGTTGACATACTGCACTTGACCCAAAAAAAGTCTGGTTCTGCCTCCCCACCAAGCAGCCCAGCTGAACTTCTCTGCTGTGGTGAGCTATCTGACATTAGCATGATAATATTGCAAGCTAGATGATGTAAACACGCTAAAGTTGGCTTTTGAATACAGTGTGTATGTGTGTGTGTATAAAGCAGAAGAGCCAGGTTCAAATCTCACTTACTACCATCGTGTCCCTGAACAGGACACTTAACCCTGAGTGTCTCCAGGGGGGGACTGTCCCTGTAACTACTGGTTGTAAGTCGCTCTGGATAAGGGTGTCTGGTAAATGCTGTAAATGTAAATGTAAAGTGTGTGTGTGGATAAATTTATGTGTGAATGGCTGACTTCCCATCTTGAAATATGAAACATACGCATACTTGCTCAGTTGGCCCTTGATCTTGGTTTCAATGGGAGTGGTGTTTACATGAGTGTGTGTGTGTGTGTGTGTGTCCCTCCTGGCTGATGGAAATATGGAACATGCTTCATTATACAGTCCCAGTGGGTGGCAGGTGTGTGTGCCTTTCTGTCTGCGATGTTTGTACAAAAACGTGTACAGGAGATACAGGGAGGATATGAAGTCATGAGAGTTCCTGTAAAATCAATAATCAGGAATTGTTTTCCTTTTACACACACTTGTTCTCCTTGGTTTAGGGACCTTGATGAAAGATGAATTAAACATCAACTTCACGTGGGTTTATATTCATGTCTGTGTGTAGCTTTGTCTTCTTTCAGAAAGACTACTGTCATGCTGCATTGTAATATTTACAGGGTAAAGCAGATGTGCTCGCTTCGTGCATATTTCATAATCCTTCCTAATCGCTGGCAGATTTACTCTTTTCATGACTAACGTGATTGATTTCTGCGACCAGAAGGACGCACTAACCCGACCGGGGAGAGTTTCAGGTGGGGCAACATTCGAACTCAGGCTGGGCGGAAAATCCGGTACTGTAATGGCATCAGTTTATATAGGGCTGCGGGCAATTATGTTAACATGGAAAAAAAAAAAAACATCGATAAGATGTCGACTGTTTGTTGCATTTTCATGAAGCTGCGACATGATGTGTGTAGAGACAGAGACTCTGAGCAGCTGTACAATTTTGTTCTCCATCTGTAGACTTTTACCAGAACATCTCTACACATCAACATCTACACGAATTAAGCAGGATTATTAGTGTATTTTACTCGCCCCTTCCTGAACAGTTTCAGAGTAACTGTTGGAAAGCTACTGAAAAGTACATTGATACTCTGGTCTGTAGCAGTCGCTAAAGCATTTCACTGCATATCATACCGTGTATGAATATGTATGTGACAAATAAACACACAACACATAACTTTTACGTTCCAGAGTGCAAGATGGTGCAAGATGGTTCCAAGTTCTGCAAGATGGTCTTTGCATACAACAGCCCTGAAAGCCCAATGGCTGTTCCCTTCATCCCACATTTAAAGTTCTGCATCTTCAACTCTGGTTCTGTTCAACATCCCATAATCAAACAGTCGCTGCGCCGTGGCTTTCACCGCGGAGCGTTGGGGCTCTCGAGAGACGCCGCTCTGATGAAGCGACGCCACGTTCAGATGCGGGGAGGGAAGAGACCCTTGTAAAAATAAAGTCCGGAATTACTGCCCAATTAGTGCATCTAAAGACCTTGGCGGTAATTGGCGGATGCCCCTGCGTAACCCCGGCAACGTGGGTCACCCTTCAAAAGCGACAGTCCTAACAGGATTAACCACGCTCGGGCCCCTTGACAGGGGACGGCACCACCGGGGCCAGGAGTTTAGGGAACCCAAAATAATCGAATTGTCTTTTTAGCGTCGGCCTCCCTCTTCTCCCTGGTTTTGGGGGCGCTGCCAACTGGCTCACAGGACGGAACCGAATAGATTTCAGACTCCGTAAACCTCTTTAAAAGAAACGCATGTTTCGGCTGTGGCGATGCTGACTATCGTGCCGCTCCGAACTGTTCACACGCCCTCGTCTCGCAAAATCCCCGAGGGCAGGGAGGGTTTATTTATATATCAGACGCATTTTCAGAAATGTGAAGAATGGTCCAAAACTGTTGTATCACCGTCGTTCTTTCTATCCTTTTCACACTAATTAATGCATTCTTGGGTTCTGCTGCAAAATGTTTGAAGTAATGTAGATGCAAGTTGTTTTAAAACCCGTAAAACTGTTCAGTCTGACCACTTGCTGATAAAACTGCAATGTATGAAGCAGATATTAAGTAGAATCAACGCACACCTACAGTCAATTCTCGTCCTAGTCTGATCTGTGGGGGAAACGGGGGAAACGAAATCGTAATTTAAATTGATTTAGCGCGAGGACTGACAACCCCGCAGCACGATACGTTTTCACTTCCCCACCTTTCATCTTTAAGATAATCCATCCTAATGGTGATCGGCTAACATGCCGGGCGTCTCTGACCTTTCGTTCCCTCCCAAGCGGCCTGTCACGGGGAAAATAAACGGGCGGAGAGCGCGAGCGCAGGACCCGGCGGTGACCCCCGGGGAAGCCGCGCGGGGAACAGATGCCTAATGGCCCGCAGCTTCCTAACCGACCAGGAATCATTTTCTTAATCATTTTCACCGCTCCACTCTGACCTGCCGATACGTGACACGCCGTGATCCCCAGTCATTACGCGGTGAACCTCGGTGCCATTGGGCTTCATTTTGGGGAAGAACTGCAGGTCTGGGGCTATTAACATGTATGTGTGTGTGTGTGTGAGAGTGTGTCTTGAGGCGATACAGGTGCATTTACGTTAAACAGACACACACGTACAGTATATTAAGAAGCATGCAATGCAGTTTATGTAATCATATACAGTATTTAGTTCCAAGCAAAATTCACTTTGTAATGAGCCGTAAAACTGAAATGATTCCCGAAAGATTCAGATAACCTCATGCAAACAGTAAATATTCGCATATTAGTATATAATCATCTTTCTTGTGTCATTACAAGGTCGTTTGTCCAAAACAAACACACCCGAGCTGTGAGTCCTAATTACTGCCCCCATCTGGCACTAATTAACAATTTCAGCCCAACAAGGGGGCGTGGCGGGTCGGGGCGGGGCACAGAGACAGGCCAGCCGGCAAAATCGGCTCCTGTTCACTATTATTGACCCGGGCCAGTCCTGCCGGACTAATAATTACTCCATCCATGTGACCAGTGGCCTTTCTCCCACGCCACTGACCATTAGCGTGCGGCCACCGCCGTAATGAGGCAGGATACGGCTGCTGTCTGGGACCTAGAATACCTGGTAGCGTTCACGAGAAAAGCGTCCCCTGCATTCGCCCCCATTCCTCACGCACGAGGGACAGCAGACGACGTCCTCCAGCATTGGAACTGGGACCCATTACAAGGTGGCACGATGCAGTAATATAAATGTAATATGGGGCGGTAGTAGCCTAGTGGGTAACACACTCGCCTATGAACCAGAAAACCCAGGTTCAAACCCCACTTACTACCATTGTGTCCCTGAGCAAGACACTTAAACCTGAGTGTCTCCAGGGGGGGACTGTCCCTGTAACTACTGATTGTAAGTCGCTCTGGATAAGGGCGTCTGGTAAATGCCGTAAATGTAAATAGTGTATTACAGGTTCCGGGTGTGTGTGTGGTGCCGGACAGGGAGGGACATTTTTCTACCTGGCCTGGAGCCGTAATGAGGCTCCCTGCAGGTCAGTGAAACGCACCTCCAACCTCCACCCAACCTCCTGCAGCGCTGCCACAAATCCCAGGACCACTGTGCGTGTGTCAGTCCTCGTATTTCCTCGCCACCGCGTGTTCGGCCACCACACAGAGGCCGTATTCTTCCCTAATTGAGGAAGGGGAAGTTCTTTAGGAGCCCAAATCAGTCTGCACTCGCGCGACGGCAGCAGCTCCTCCAGTAAAGACCCCGTAATTGCCTTCCGAGAGACCCGGTGCCAGAATGGCCCCTAATTGTGCTTCTATTGCGGTCTCGATTTCAAATGACACGGCGCCGCTGAGCTCGGCAGCTCAGTCGTCAACGAGTGATTAACAGGCGCGAAGGGCCCGCCGCGGCGCGATGAAGAACAAGCGCGGGCCTGTTAAACCCGCGCCTCGTTACCCCGTAAAGACACTTTCACGGCTGCCTAACAGGCGCCCATTGTTGCCGGTCCCTGCCGATTTTCACCACCTTCCTTTCCCGCTCCAGGGAAGAGTAATGCGGCTCGGGCTTTAATTTGCCGTTTGTGGGGTAAACAGCGGCCTTGTTTCCACACTTTGGGATTCTTTGACCTCCAGGTTTAAATGATTTATTTGTTTTGCCCACAGAACCTGGAATGCAGCGTACCTGGGTGGCGATGAAATGTTCAATTAAAATAATCAGGATAAAACCGGTTCTGTTCTCTGGATGGTGCGTCCAAACCTTCAGGTTACCTGAATCCAAAAAGTGTGATTTAATTTGATCAGAACGCAGAAACGTCGGTCTGTGAAGGGTGTGACTGACAGATTAAGGCCATCTCTGATCTGACAGACACACACACACATTCATAGGCAGGAATAGCTCCAAGCTACACAACAGCATTAACAGAAAGGCCCTGGCTGCCAGCGGGAACAGGAGAGGTCGTCTCCATGGCGATCCCCGTCTGAACCGGCCCGCTTTATCTGCTCTGTGCCGTTTCCCCTTCACTGAGGGCAATTAAAAACACCCCATTAGGGCCCAACACAGGATGCAGCAATGACTTTAACTGATTCATTCAAGGAATGCTGTGTTCACCGGCACACACACACACACACACACACACACAAATAAAGTCTATATATGGGAACACACACAGACACGATGAACACAGATATTCACGTTTATCCACTACTATCTACTATTATACTCATAACCATCTTCTTCTACAGAAAACACATTATATCTGTCAAACTGACAGATTTTAAAAAAAGGATATCAGAAAATGTATGTATGTGGGAAAATATAGTTATGAATATTTGGGAAGAACATATATATGTAGAAGTCAAGTGTTTCCAATCCTCCCCAAACGTCTCTACAGATCTGTGAACATCTACACAGCATCAATGCGAGTCCATTCTAAATGTTAGTGAGAGCAGTAACACAGTTGCAGTTTTATGCATAAACTTGTACGATATTCAGTCCTGTCCTGGCCTGCGGTTGTCGACTCCGCCCTACAACGTCTATGCCCAGGACTTTCCAGCCAAGCTCTGACACCAGAGCAAACGATAATCTATCACTATCGTCCCACCAAGAAACAGCCAGGCACAGCCTTACATCTCAACACATAGATAACATTTTGTTTCAGCATTCCTCAATTACTTTTTCTTATTAATGTGCATTTTTGTATTTAAAACCGTATCTTACAGACACAAGTCTGTAAAAAAAAAACATCTGGTTTTCTGCAGATCACAGGTCATTAAATAAAGGTTCTAATCTTGAGAAAATTGATGTTGGTCTGAGACAGAAACATTGCTGGACAATTTTCACATTAGTGTCCATCACTTGAGAGGAATGCTGACAGAGCAACATCTTCTACAATGTCAGAAATGTTCATCTTGCAAGAAATCCTGAGGCCAAATGCAATAAAGTTATGTCAAGAAAACAACCATGGTTACAAATATGGACCTTACATGGTTATAGTAACGATATAGTAACGATATAAATGAAGTCTGATTTAAAAACCAAGGATCTGAAATTTTTTGTTGGATCGTTAACTCAAGTGATTATACCCAATGCACCCAATAATCTCCTAAAACTGCACCCCAGTCACACTGCAGCAGGCAGCGGGCATGCAGCACGTCTGCAGGCAGCGGTTTTCCTGGGCAGCGTTCAGGACGGCCCCTGGGGGACCCCTCAGTAATCCACTTTCCAGTGGGGCGATGGTTGATAAGCTGTGAGAAAAATGCAGCCGGTGCAGCAGTCTGGACCACAGGCGTCGAGCTCATGTCCAACGTCCTAGGCTGGACTCTCTGGATTCTTATTCTCACATGGACCTTTGTGCACTTGTGTGTGTGTGCACAGAAAGAAAGAGTAACTATTCCACCTCCACTGGGAAGCTTTATCACTCCGATCATGACTGAGGTCGGCCCACTGCAGTCCGGATCTCGAGCAGACCGCAGCTCATTCCATTTTAATAACACAATGGATCTGGAAGTGGAGTTCTGCTGTTAGAACACACTTTTTATTCTAATCATCCCTTATTTTATGACTTTATATCCTTGGAGAATGAAGTGATATTCAAAATATGCTACAAAAAAATAAAGCAAAAAATATGCTTTATTCTCTGGTGAAAATCGTCCTCGGCCAACCCAGCCAACAGTTGCAAGTACAGGTGTCATACTCTTTCTGGCCACTGTTGTTTTTTGTGGCGCTGTCCCCGGTTTGAACTGTCCCCGTGTAAAGTGTGCAGAGGTCACATTGCACACTTCTCACCAGCCGCTGAGAGACAGCTCGACTGAGCACTTCCGTAATCTTTCAGCTCTCCATGGGCACTATTTTCAATCGGGGTTCACAATGTCAGACCCTTTATGCAATTATTTCTGTCACCCAGAACATGATATATAATGATGTTGTTAAAAGTCATATGATTGACAGCTCTCAAACATGCTGCTTCCTCATTTTGGATGATTTAAACCCACATCTATCAATATGTCACATGTGCAAATATCAGATTGTAACAGCTTATGAATAAATCAATAAATGTGACGGGTTATTATTCAACATAACAGTATAATTGTTGTCTGCAGAGGGAGGCGTCCTGGGCACGTTGTCACCTGCCAATCACAGCCAGAACGGAGGTGGGGAGCACGCACTCCTCACCCCACTTCCTTAACGTGTCCCTGTCTGGCTCCTCTTTCATCCTCTCCGCCCTCCAGCTGCAGAAAGAATGAAAGGGAGTGAAGCGGGCGGGGCTTGTGCAGCGCAGCGACGGCTCTGGCGGTGTCCTGTCGGGCGGGAGCGTTTGATGTGGAATGCGCGTGATTTATAATGTGCATAAAATCAGGACGGGGGTGTTCTGCTCCGGCTCTCCATAAAACGAAGCCCACCTGCAACATCTGCGACGTGCACCAGAGTTTGCAGATGACTTTTATTAAGGTAGTAACATAAGCAAACTAATGAAGGGGCTAATGGTCTGGTGCATTCTTTCCTGATTTGACTATTCATTACAAATTAAATTAGTTTCAGAATGCAGTACAATGTTTTTTTCCGAATGTCTTGCAGAACCTCATGGTTTCTCAGAGCATGATGTGTAAATATAGACATTTTTGGCCACCTGTCTCAATTAGTTTAAGTCCAGTCTTTATGTCAGACTGTCATCTTAGTCTTCATTAGTCATAGTCTTTTATTTATTAGTCATTTTAGTCTTTATTACTCATTTTGGTCTAGTCAAGTTTCAGTTGACCAAAAGTCTGAGCATTTTAGTCAGAATAACATTTTAGAATTATCTATGAATTATCTCGGTGGGACCTCAGTGGCACCTTAGCTGATTGGGACAAAAAACAATATTTTCTCTTAGTCAAAACCATTTCATATTTAAAACAACGTTATCTTATTAGGATGTTATAGTTAACTTATAAACTCCAGACGCGGAAGACGCTCTGATTTGTTCCATGTTCTTCGACCACACATTCAGTTTTCTTTTCCACTTCAATTTAAAGAAACCATTATCTCCTCACCCATCAGAAGACTCCTGAAATCATGACATCATCTGTGCGACTAGATAGGAGATATAGGAAACAGAAAACGTGGTATAATTGTCGTTACCCGATTTCGTGTACTCCGAAAGCCCCGGCCTGTATTACGGCCTCAACCTAACACAGACTGGGCACCTAACACAGTGCACCGTTCAAATCGGGATTCTGGTCCAAATCGGGTAGCCACAATAAAGAAAAACGCCATTAACTGGGAGGAAATAACGTCCTTTCTTGTTTCTTTTTGAAGATGAATGAAATGAAAGGACATTTCAGTGTAGTTTTTATTTTGCATATTTATTTTCTTTTTTATTTGTCAACAATATTATGTGATTTAGTTAATTATAGTTATGATCACATGATCACCTCATCATGTCAAAAAGCTTCATTGGCAAAGATATTTCATCATAGATTTCGTTGACTAAAACAACACTGTGTAAATGCTCCAAACCATTTTTTTTGTTTAGACGTTTAGGTTAAAGTTTGGAAAGTGATGCCCACGAATAGCCTCAGAGTGGACATGGGCAGAAGGTCCTTCTGCACTTCAAAGAGCAGGTCAGACGATTCCCCTCCCAAACCAAACATGGGCAGAGCGAATCAGAGAGAAGGGCCGGATAATAGGATCCGGCCTCCAGCTCCCGCCCTCTTGGTGCCAAATGGACCGGAATGAGCCGCGGAGAGAGAGGGTCCCGCCCTGATCTGCAAGTGACCAGTGGTCACCTGTCATACATCATAATGTCACACACACACACACACACACACACACACACACACACACACACACACACACACACACACACACACACACACAGGCTTTGAAGTGTGCTGTGTGTATCTGTGTGGATGGAGCAGCTCTTTGATCTTTATTGTGTAAATACTGGTCCATCAGCAGGAATTTGAATTATGAGCCGGGGGAAGATTAATTATCTCATACTCGCTACTTTACTCAAGTGCTCTCCAAAAATTCTCTCACTGACTACATTTACCACAAGACTCTCAAAGTGATCGATGTACATCAATGTACTGGGAGTCAAAAAGAACCTGGAGGACCCTTCACAGAACCACTTAGTCAGTAAAAATTTGCATCAAACCAAACCACTAAAGTGACCCCACCATGTGTAATCGTGAAAGAGATTAAGATTTAATGTTTAATTTTAAGAGCTGAATGTTTGCAGAAAATCCATAATTCAGCATGATTATTCTAGTAGTTATTGCTTTCTTTGAGGGCATTAATTTACACAATGAACTGTTCAAGGCTTCGCACTGCTTGCAGTAGTTTGTAGACGGTCCCTTAGTCGCTGGCTGTTCTCCACCTTCTTTTTTCCTATTGAAACATATAGATCATCCAGTGTAAGTATGTAATCAGCTGTTCTCGGTGGTCGTAGGCAATCGTCCGGTCTGCCGAGCTTGTTGTATTTTAACTTGCATCCAACCAGAACCGTCCTCTGAAAAGAGAAGCGGCCCACTGCCTGCCAGGTTGGAGTAATCCACACATCATTTCTGTTGAAAATAATTCATGCAACCAAATATATATTTCGTACTGTTTACAAACTGCTAGGTAAGGAGTCTTGCGGGAAAGACACCCGCCTATGAACCGGAAGACCCCAGAGTCCCAGGTTCAAACCCCACTTACTACCGTTGTGTTCCTGAGCAAGACACAAGTCCCTTTAATTCCTGATCCTTAGTCTGTAAATATGAAATGAAAATGCTCAGGTCTCTGATGGTCTGCTTTGCTCAGTAGTGTTCAAGGTGTGATGATTCCACCATTGTGCCGTGGGCTCTGTGACGGCGTTCAGTACAATACACTAAATGTTGAAATGTTGTCCAGTTATTTATACCCTCACTTGTAGAATCTCGTTGGCACGTTATAAAAATTCCTGCTCCGTGCCGTATAGCCTGACCTGGGAAGAGGGCGGGGCTTGTGAGTCCCCTTCTCCAACCTATTGACAGTACAGCCGTGAGCTGTTGGCTGAAGTGTGGCACTCCGAGGCGGTTTGGGTCCCGCCCAGTCATAGGGTCAACCGCCACGCCCTCCTGCACGACAGACGAGCAAGCAACAGCACGACGGCCATCTGGCTGGAATTACACTTTAAACAGAGTTCTCTGAAACGCTTCCTAAAACATCCCCTGCAGGCCCGGGCCAGGATAATAGATCTTCATTTCATTCCTCTGACGAGAGATCCCTCCCTCCGCCTCGGCCCGGAACCGGCAGATTGTTCCATCTGTGCGGCTGACGCAACGCCGGCCTGCTGCTGCGCTCCGGAGGATCGAATCCTCGGGAAAATCGAACGGTTGACATTAGCAGGGCGGCCTGTGATTTTCACTCATTCCGGCCATTCAGCACAGGACGTCTGATTTACACTCTTCTACAGTCTAGTCTGGGACTTTCAACGGTGGCGGGACATGAGTAACACACTTCCCATGCGGGATAAATCGGAATTTCCACCTGGACCCGCCCAGTCGCTGCAATGTTTTCTTAGCCTGAACTCGCACAGTTTCTGCATCCAAATGTACAATATCTCACAAAGTACATCCTCAAAAGGAACCCTGGGAGTAGTGTGTGGGGACGGTTCTGTGATCAAGGGGACCTCAGTGTCACCTTGGCGGTTTGGGGTTTGAACCCGCAACCTTTCCTGCTAGGAGTGGGGGAAACACTGGGAACCGTAGAGACCTTCATAGAATTTCCACATTTGTTACAAATATGACTGGTCAATCAATCAATCAATATTTATATGATGCTTTTTACAATGTACATTGTCTCAAAGCACCTGACAAGTAGAACAGTGCTCAAAGCCTCAGGTGAGCAAGCCAGAGGGAACAGGGTCAAGAGAAGAACTTCCTCTAACAGGAAGACCTTGAGAGGAACCCGGGAGGGAACCCGTCCTCCTCCGGTCCGCACTGGATTACAATTACAACTGGGGCAGTGGTGACCTAGCGGTTAAGGAAGCAGCTCCGTAATCAGAAGGTTGCCGGTTCGAATCCTGAGCCGCCAAGGTGCCACTGAGGTGCCACTGAGCAAAGCACCGTCCCCCCACACTGCTCCCCGGGCGCCTATCATTTTACATTTACATTTACATTTACAGCATTTATCAGACGCCCTTATCCAGAGCGACTTACAATCAGTATTTACAGGGTCAGTCTCCCTGGAGCAACTTAGGGTTAAGTGTCTTGCTCAGGGACACAATGGTAGTAAGTGGGATTTGAACCCGGGTCTTCTGGTTCATAGGCGAGTGTGTTACCCACTAGGCTACTACCACCCTGTCATGGCTGCCCACTGCTCACTCAGGGTGATGGGTTAAATGCAGAGGACAAATTTCACTGTGTGCACCGTGTGCTGTGCTGCTGTGTATCACATGTGACAATCACTACACTAACTAACTGAAATACTCAATACACAATGTACACAATGAGACCATTACATGGAAAACACCCCAATACAACTGCCTTCTGTCACGTCCATGCGGGCATGACGAGGCGGGTGCATGAAGAGGAGGACGAAGAGTGACGAGGAATGAAGGACTCTATCACCTGACATCACGAAACTGGGGTTTAATGGTGAATCACAGGACAGGGGAGACATCCGAGACGTTGACAGTGGTGAACACGGAACATAACGTTAAAGACCGTGACGTGACACCTACCTGTCCCAAAAATGTCCGGAGTGAAACAAACACCATATGTATGAAGTCCACTAAGTCTCTCACAATATCCCTAACTCATTGTGAGTAGTGTACATCCAGAAACCTTGTGTGTAACGAACTAGCATCCAGGTAGTGTGTTCGAGTCCCAGCATGTGGACTATCCAGGTCCATGCAGGTCGACCATGTCACGTGATCACTCCCCAGGCAGGAGGGTGTGTCTCCCGATATGCAGATGTTAGATTTAGAAAGTTTCTTTGCATGGTGGCCATGGCAAACAAAAGAAACGTGTAGAACATTCCAGTTAACGGCACTTAACTTCCTAGACTGGTCCTGGGAATTGGGACACACCCGGCATGTGCAGACGGAATTGGTACCGGCCAGCGGACATGAGGGTTTAATCAACAAAACAAATTATTATGGCGAGCCGGAGGTGTGTGTGTGTGTGTGTTGGCCACGCTGGACAGTTTATCTCATTCATCTGTTATTTTTCTATTTATTTTACGGTTCTAGAGGGGAGCGTGTGCGCCAAACAAACAAACAAACAAACAAACGTTTGACGTGACGCTTGTGCCGGACTGCTGGGGTAAATAAATAAACTGATTGCGGTGTATTTGCGCAGGTCAGTCACTCGCGACCTCCCAACGAAATGGCCCGCTGGAGGCGAGTGGCCTGCTGATGCGTCGCTCCGGTATTACGCACGGGCATGTGGATTTACTCAAATTCAAAGCTGTTGTAAAAAAACTGTTTATTAAAACTGACACCTGACAACACTTCAGCACTGTCACTGGTAACATAACTTTTCAACTACAGAAAAAAATCAGCTGTTACAAAACAACTACAAACAACTCAAGATTAAAGCAAAAAGCAATAGTTAAAGAAAAATAAAAAGGGTCATTATTTACTCTGCCTTAAGTTGTTTCTTTCTTGTGTTGAATACAAAAGATTATATTTTAATGAAGTTTATAACCAGACAAGTAACGTAGCCATTGACTTCGATAATAGGGCAAAAATATGGAAGTCAATGGCTACTGTCAACTGTCTGGTTACCAACATTTTAAAATATCTTAAAACAAGAAAGAAACTCAGAATTTTGGAACAACTGAAGGTGAGTAAATGATGGTAATCCCTTTAAGCTCAAACAACAAAATGACATTTTGGTACCAAAACGAATCTGACTTAAGCAATGAATCCGTCTAAATGACAAGAAAAAAAAAGTTCTCATATATCCCACTTATTGATGTCTATGGAAGGGGAAAATCATCTTGGACTTCTTTAAAAAAGATTTATTTGTGTCCCAAAGATTAACAAAGGTCTTATGGCTTTTGAATGACACGAGGGAGAGCGATTAATGACTGAAATTTTTATTTTTGGGTGAACGAAACCTCTAACTTTAATATTTAAGTAATATAATTACGCACATGCATAGTAAAGTAATTTTTTTTACCTCTGGATAAACTCAAGTGTGCAGGATGCCTCATGTTGGTACACCAGATTGAAGATGTAGTATGATGCAAACAAAGCAGCAAATCTTGCCACAAAGTTGGGGTGTGGATTCATGACCACTTGGCCCTCAATACTCAGCATCTACTGAGTTGCAGTGAGAATTTCACCTAAATGAATAAATACAGGCAACTGAAAATACAACAGACCAAATTTATTAAATAATTTACAGATTTTGGTTCATTGTACATTGCCTAAGACAATCAGTCTCGGAGAGTCTGGAAGTGTAAAACTCTTTTCCACGTTGGCCACTGTTGCTGACACCTAAGAAACAATTGATAAAAAAAGTAATTACATACAAACTATAACCCCATAACAAAATTTTATAATAAAAAAAGCACAGAGCATGACTTACATCTGTCTGAAGAATGAGTGCTGCAGGTTTTTCCTTGAAGTGCTTATCGTTTGAAGCAAAATTGTTTACATTACGTTTGGTTTTGACTCCGTGCTGTTTCGGCTTGCCTGCCAAAAAAAATTATTAAAAAAAAGTTAACGATACATTCCTTTACAAAATATACTTAGGGTTTCAGAGATGTTAATATTTACGTTTTTCAACAGCAAAGACAGCTGAGCACTTCATCTAACTGTCATGATCCGACCTGCAGGGGTTGACTCCGGATCCGTAGTCCGGACCGGAGTTTCATGTTTGTCCTGTGTAATGTTCCCTGATCTGTTCACCTGCTGTCTATTTATATGATTGTATAAAACTATCCTGTTCGTGTCTGTTCGCCGTCGGGTCATTGTGCGTGTTCATGTTCCCTTGTCTCGTGTAGTTTGTATTAAACCCCTGTCGTGTGAAATCGTGCGAATGTGTCCTGCTTTATCGTCATGTCCAGCCCACCCGTGACAGTAACGTTAGTTTTGTCTCATACGCACTTCGATAGCAATGCTGTGCCTGCCAAACTACTAATACTCTCTAGAAAGCAAAGGCAAATAAAGCTAACAAACTGCAGCATATATCAACATTAACATGACGATAATGATTTAACTTTTACTTTAGGCTGCTTTCTGAAATGGCGCGCACCGCATTTCTCCTCCTTGCCTGAAGCAACAGATAAATAAAGTTAATACACATCCTTTTACAAAAAAGTTAAACATAACGTTTAGAGGGCATATCCTGATAAAACTAATATAATGTTTCAAACCATATCAGCCCGCGCAATCCCATAATGCAACAGAACAGTAAATTCTTGTAAAAATATTTAAAATACAGTGAAAGCACCTCCTACCTGTAAATTAATTACAGCTAACAGTGAAATATACAGTTAACACTTGTAAAACCCTGTATAACCCACAATGCATTGCAAATTACAGCAATAAATTGTAAAATGGCTAAACAGTAAGTTTCTGTACAATTTTGCTGTAAAAAATACAGCAATTTGTTACAGTGTAGAGAAAATACAGAAAAGCCTGAACCAAGCTTCAGAGACATCACCTGATCCAGGAGAAAAATCGATAGAGAGAAAAAGACTCAGAGACTGATGGGAAGATTCCCCCCAGTTCACAGACCAATCAGAGTTTGTTGTTTATGTCCCTTCTGGAGCAGACAAGGAGAGCAGGCGGTCCCGAAGCAAATGGCTGACGCTTCGCACCTTTTGGTCGGGGGAAGGCTGATAAATGCTGTAATGCCGTTTGACAAAGACATGGAGAACAGAGAGGTGTTTGCCTCTCCACATGACAAAAGCTGCAGAAGGATCGTGGTCCTGCAGAATGTCCCATCTTACAATTAAGATACCGGAGTTTTGGCCCAACTGTGAACCTGCTTTTCCTCAACAAGGACAAAAAAGGCCATTAAAGCGTTGGAGGCACTACTGAGTTCTCTCTCTCTCGCTCTGAACAGTAGTCCTATTAGAGGACATCATTCTTCTTGCCTCCCTAAATGGACTGGTCTGGTGTTGAGTCCTTCTTTCACGCTAAGCTTTTCTCCATGTCCCCCTCGCGTCCTGAAAGAAGCCGCAATGCGGAGCATGTGATTAAAAACCAGGATGTCTCATATATTCACACAGGATAAACTGTCTTCACTATCACAGACACACACACACACACACACACACACACACACACACACCCAACCTGTGAAGCAGTCGGTTCCCTTGAACGTTCCCACAGCTGGACCAGATATTCGAAACTAGCTGAGAGCATCCAAAAAGTTATTCATGTTCTAAACTAAACCACCGTTTTAAACAAAAATGTTTGCTCAAACAGTTTAATTATGAATAATAATGCAGCACAAATCGGATTCATAAAGGCAATCATGTAATCAGGTTTACAACGAGAAAAAATATGAAACCTGGGAACTCGGCCTGGAGCAATCTATCAGTATTTCAGAACAGAATGGTTGCATAGATTAAAAGCGTATGTTATGGCAGTCACCTTATTCATATTTTTGTAACATAAAAAACTACAGAGAATTGCACAAAATGCAGTGATTTTCAGTATAACTGATGGTTATTTTTACTCATTGTTTGGTGATTATTGTTTTTTATTGATTACCACATTTATCCAACTTCTACTGTTCAGTGTTTTACATTTGCAGCATTTACCAGACGCCCTTATCCAGAGCAACTTATAGTCAGTGGTTACGGGGACAGTCCCCCCTGGAGCAACTTAGGGTTAAGTGTCCTACTCAGGGACACGATGGTAGTAAGTGGGGTTTGAACCCGGGTCTTCTGGCTCATAGGCGAGTGTGTTACCCGCTAGGCTACTACCGCCCTTTGTTTTGTGGGTGGCGTGTGTGTGTCGGCTTTTCTGCAATCATACCCAACAGAAATGCCATTTAAATCCCATTACCGACAAGCCTTATAACTGGCCAAGATCTAATCATCGATTTTTATCGTAATTATTGATAAGGTCTGAGCCCCCCAGTGTGTGTGTGTGTGTGTGTGTGTGTGTGTGTGTGTGTGTGTGTGTGTTCTGAGAAACAGCTGGCTTCTATGCTCCACTAATAGCCTGATTGCCTAATCAGTCTGTCCTGCTTAGCAGTAATATGTTGTTCTATGTGGGGACGTGGAGTGTAAGTGTTCTCCTGGTCCAGCTGATCTCCAGCTCTGATTAATGCTCAAATTATTAGCAGATTCCTGTACGGTTTACGTGGCCCCACGGGACGCTGTGAGTGGCTGGGGCAGGCAAGTTGACCAAATTCACTTCTGGAATGTTCATCAGGGGACAATAGAGCCACATTCGCATGTGGTGTCAGTAGCACCATCCATATATAATAATGTGCCATCTCCAGTGAGAGGAGGATTTCATGAAAACTTCTCTTATTATGATGGGAAAGGGTATGGGAACCTCTGGAGAACCTCTGGCATCCCTAATGGAATATGACCCCTGCTCACACCCAGAGACGGGCGGCAGCGTCCACCACGACCTCGGCCTGACCGCGGCACCACCCGGCAGCACTGGCCTTGTAGTGGCTGATATCAGACACTCGCAGACGCACACACAGTCTTCACGAGCCACTACGAAGCATTTCTCTTCTAAAGCCCAACTGGTGCTTGGCTCAGAATCAGGGTTCAGGGAGTGATGTCCTACTATTGTTCTGCCTGGACAGCGGGTCTTGATCAGCGCGAGTGTGTGCGGAACATGGTTCACCGCGGCTTACGTTACAGGATGTTACAACACTGAGATTAAATGGAAAAACACCCTCTTTCCCAGGGCTATGCCGCCCCGGCTATAGACGGAATTCGAAGCTGCTCCTTTCCAGGGGACAGTGGAGCTTACAGGGGATTCCTGGACGTGGCGGTCGTTTGACTGCATGGGCTGAGTGAAGAAAGGGCCGGGAATGGATGACATTGGCATGGCTGGATGACCGGATTGCTTGGATTCCTCTTCACGGGGTCTCCGATCCCAATTGACTCTGTTCTCCTTTGTTGTCCCTGGCTGGTGGAACAACTTGTCCTGCTCCATTCGACTAGCCGGGACTACCACCACCTTTAAGAAGCAGTTGAAAACCCACTTGTTCAAAAAGTAATTCAGACGAGTCCAACACTAACACACACACACACACACACACACACACACTGCAAAAAAAAAAAGGTCCAGCACTTACAAATTCCCAGCATGTTCTATTCCTGACAAGTCGAGGCTCTTAGTTTTTAACTCACAATCTATAGAAACTGAATGAGAATTCCTGGTGTCTTCCTCTTGTAAGTCGCTTTGGATAAAAGCGTCTGCCAAGTAAATAAAGTAAAGTAAAGTAAAGTAAAGTAAAGTAAAGTAAAGTAAAGGCATTATCTGGAATGAGCAACGTGGTTTAATCAGCTAGCAGCAGCCTGTCCTGTCTTGTAATACTACTGTTCACCACTGGGGGTGACAGTGAGTTACTGTAGCATCAAGATCTCAATGTTCAACTGTCTGCAAATCAGAGAAACAGTTCTAGGAGAATGAAAGTCTAAAAACATGGAAACAAGACGCTGGGAACTACATTTTTAACAAGTGACGGGAAAAACATTTCCTTGTTTCTAGCAACAAAGGAAGACGGCGAAGAAGAAGATCTCGTGAACCGTCCCATTTTCATCCCTTCACTGCAGTTAGGTGACCCAAACCAGAGGAAGAATGCATTTTAACTCAGATGGAATAACGCAATATGGTGAAAGTATCCTAGCGGGTAACACACTTTCCTATAAATCAGAAGACCCAGGTTCAAACCCCACTTACTACCATCGTGTCCCTGAGCAAGACACTTAACCCTGAGTGTCTCCAGGAGGGGACTGTCCCTGTAACTACTGACTGTAAGTCGCTCTGGATAAGGGCATCTGCCAAATGCCTTAATTGTTTAATGTAAATGTCCAACACCCCAACGCCACCCTACATTTAGTGTCCCCTCACTGGCAAGAAGGGCTAAATAGACGTGAAGAGGTGTCTCCTCCGGCCAAGAACATTGCTATGTGGGAGACATCCTCTCGGCCATGGAACCGGGGAATTAATTTTCATGCCCAGTCCACCACTGTGGAGCATAGAGAGACATTTTTATGAATTCATGACCGCGGATCTCTGACGTTCCAAGGTTCTTATGCCTTCCTTGAGTTTAGGGCTGACATGAAACTGATTGTGTGACATATGGACACCCTATATACACTTTTGAAAGGAAAAGGACAATTCAAATGACACGACATCACGTCACAAGAGCGGAGAAACGGACAAAAGAGACACTTTTGACTAAACATATACACCTCGGTGGCATCTGATCAATTTAAAGACATTTGTCTGCATCTTCAGCGTTTTCGACTTTTTTTTATTCCCTTTATGGTCGCGCGTCTCCGCGCGTCTCGCCTGCGGGCTGCGCAGCGCAGCGCTGCACACACACACACACACACACACACACACACACACACACCAGTACGCCCAGCTCACACGCACCACGAAGCAGACGCTCCTCAGCGGCCGGACTTTATACTTCACATCTCACCATCTTCTCACCATCTTCTCACCATCTTCTCACCATCCGGAGCGGCGCGAGCTGCAGGTGAGTCGCTCATTGTTATTAATATTAATAACCATAATGATAATGTTGGTGCCGCTGCGCTGGCAGTAATTATCGCGAGATTTATTCAGTAGTGGCTCTCAGGACACGCAGAATTATTATTCTGTTCTATTTACTGAAGTTATATGCTGATTGTGATTTAAACTTAGATCTGATTTAAACTGTGTTGTGTTGTGTGGTCAGGAGCTCGGTTCTGGTTGAAAGTCCAGTACTTTGCTGGTTTGAAACTGGGGCGATCGGGAGTCCTGTTGGCTGGACATGAGGGCTCTTTTACTCAAGTTATATGTCAATTGTGATTTAAACTGTGATTTTTGTGATTTAAACTGTGATTTAAGATCTGATGTGTTGTGTGTTGTGTTGTGTGGTCATGAGCTCGGTTCTGGTTGAAAGTCCAGTACTTTGCTGGTTTTAAACTGGATCGACTGGGAGTCGTGTTGACTGGAATGCGGGCTCATCTGGGACGAGTGGGGACCCCCGGTTCCTCCCCATCACACCTTCACGTCGGGGTTTTCCCCTGGCGCTGAACTTGGTCAGACTCTAACCTCTGCATAATAGGGCCCTTCAAGTCTCTCTCTGCGCCCTACACACACACACACACACACACACACACACACACACACTCTCTCACACTCACACTTAAAGCTTATTGCACGTCTTCAGAATAATGTCCCAGTGACATGGATTTCAAACCGACCCGCCTCAGTGCCAGGGAGGGAGAGGAGGTGGGAGATGAACGACATGGCAGGTGGTGTTCATCTTCTCACCGGAATATGAAAAGCCGTCTCATTACGCTAATTACAGTCATTACAGAGACTTTTGCTACCAAATTAAATCTGATGTACACGTCAACTGACTTATAATTTCGAAAATTATAGAGGATTCTGCTGGAGAAATCGTGTCTCCTGCATGCAAACCACGTCCCAGGCGGAATTCTGCAGGGTGGCGGCCGCCCCGCGCTGTATAAATGCCACAGGACGTTGTTTAATTCTCGCGTCAGCGGCCGCAGATTTAACAAAAGACCCCGGGGCCCTGGGACGGTGGGGATAAATAAAGAGCCGGAGCTGGACCGGCGTCTGTTTACCGAGCGCCCAGTAAAAGGGACCCTAACACCGAGGTGCCACCGGCCTTTCGTGTGTCTGAGACTCGGCGGCCAGACGGGCTCTGTCTGCCGGCTCCGCCCGACTTTTCCAGCCACATCATTTTAATACTGAACCAAAACAAGGAGCTCGTTCTTTCACAGAGAACCATTTGGTGGCCCAGTTACCACACTTAATTTTGCCTGAAATACACGTTTTTTTCTAAATTCTGCACCTGAATCTCTATATAAAATACGGACAAGCTGACGCTTGGTGGAAGATGTGATGTCTGAGAAGATTTGGTGGATGGTAGATGAAGAAAAAGGTACCATAACAAGACAGTCGAACTACTACAGGGAATACACACACACACACACATGTGTCACGTGGAGACACTTAAATGTACTGGATGGGCCCGGGAATGCTGGGAATTCCTCTTACTAACAAGCTGTGGAAACGTGTGGATTCTTGTCCAGCTTTGGATGTACTTCCAATGTCATTTCTCAACATATCGTGATGGTAAAAAGTCCAAGGTGGCCTGGAGACGTTGCACGAAGCTGCCATTGATCGGCTGTGAACCAGGGAGCCTTCGTCCCTCTCTGTTACTTAATGCCCGGCCGCTTCTTTATGAGTGAGGGTTCTTTAGGTTTCGGGTTTCCAAGGTGAGGGCATGTTCAGTGTTGGCTGAAAGCGCTTGAGGATCCTTGTCGACTGCCACTTTGTGATTGGCTGAGAGGCGCTTTCAAGGTCTGATCCTGATTCCCGTGGACGCGCCGTTGAATTTGGAGGTGAACTCCCTCATGGGACGTTGAGAGACACCAGCGCTCCGCCGTCTCTCTCTCCGGTTGACTTCCTGTCATCGCGCCCAAGCAGCTCTACACGCCTAATCAAGAGGGAGGCACCGAAACGCCTCCTCTCCTCGAACCCGATCCGCTGCCACCCTCGGGGAGGATTAGGAGGAGCATGAGGCGTGGTTTTATCACGCTCCGTTTCGTCAGGGGTGTCTAGGGTTACCTGCGGCTGTGTCCATCAGAATGTGAGAAGTCCCGGAGGGTAATGGCTCTTGGCTGGACGGAGGAATTCCCCTCCTCCCGCCTGCCATCGGATCCCCACCTGGCCGCGTCCCAGGTGAGAGGCTGAAAGTGTTGCCTGCGCTAACTCCACATTTCCTTTCCGCTTTGTCTTTGACGGATCGGGTTTCCTCTCTGTTTTCGCCTCGAGACGTGAACCATGGCCGCACTTTGCAAGGAAGGCAAATTGGCACCAACGGTGAATGCAGGTGGAGTCAAGATCATTGCTTGGAGCTGATTTCCATCCTTAATCGTGCTCAGCTTTCCCGAAACAGTCCGATAAGGGAAGCTGGACGTTTATTTCTTTCATTCCCAGATATCTGGAGGGCAGAAAGCAGGTCACAAAGAATTGCCGCCAAATGCAAACCACAGAGACGGCCCTATTCTACACTCTGACGTTGATGGACGCACTCTTATGTCCAAGTCCATGAAATGAACCAGTCGGCACGAAACTTTTAAGATTGTGAAAGTGAAGTGATTGAGAGCACCCGGTGACACGATGTAACGTGTCCTCTGCATTTAACCCATCAACCTTGGCGAGCAGTGGGCAGCCATGACAGGCGCCCGGGGAGCAGTGTGTGGGGACGGCACCTTGATCAAGGGGACCTCAGTGGCACCTGGGCGTTCAAGATTCGAACCGGCAACCTTCCGATTATGAGTCCTCCTCCTCACCCGCCAGGCCACCACTGTCTGTGCCACCGGAAAATTGCAAAAAAACGCAAGGCCAGGTGGAAAAAATGTTCTTCGATCCCCAGGCAGAACACAGATCATTTTAAATGGTGAAAGAAACCAGTTTCAAACACATTTTACAAAGTTAGAAGAACAAAGAACATAGTTCACGTCAAAATCAAATTTCCACATCAGGACCATCATCACACGGTCCGAATTTGTCGGTGAGCTGAACCGATCTGACCCCAGGCTGTCCGTCCAGGGTCCGGGCTGAATTTACACCACGGATCGCTTTTTTTATTATTAATAGCCGGCGGATTTCCCAACAAAAACGGATCAAGATCCCAACCGGCATCCCGCTGTTTTTACAGACTCATCACTCACTGGCAGGCTTTAAGGAGGAAACCTGCGGCTTGCCGGCACTCTGTTAACCGTTAACGACGCTCTCTCTAATCGGCCCGGACGAATTCCTCCTGGTTCACGGGGACACCCCCGCCGCCTCCACAGATGCATGGAATATTATATTTCAGCGTAATAAGCTCTGCCTGTCTGCCGGCGCTTGTTCTCCTGCCCGCTCATTAATTAAGTCCATCACCGGGCTCCGTACGCGAAGGCGTCCCGGCTATTCCAGCCCTCGTTCCAACGTCCCGCCGCAGAACCCTGGCATCACAGCTGCACGGGGAGCCCAGTCCTGTCTCCTCGTGCCTCAGTTGTTTTAAAACGGTGAATTGTCCTGTCAGGTTCTAGCCAGGTCCCGAGACCTTGTTATTTATAGCATTTAAATCGAATCGCATGAACAAAGTTGACGCTGTTGCTGAAGATGTCTGGGATAAAGTCCAACTTCCCTGCAACCCTGACCTGGTTAATTGAATTGAGAACGTGGGCGGATGGATCAAAACTGCCTTCTGGAGCTTCCAGACGATTAAACCGGTTGAAAAGAATGTCCCGCAGCATTAATTGAATTAGAAATTAAAAAATCAGCTTTATTGCCGTGTCTAGAATCTAGAGGCTCCTCAGAGTTTCTGCACACTTCAGAACCGAGTGCGAATGAGAGTTGATTAAGGAACATTCAGTTCACCACAGAACCCAGAGGAGATCCCTTCTCCCTCCGAAATCATCGTGGAATAATAAATAAATCCGACCGCAGCGGCAGACACTTTCATGTGTGGACCCCCCCCCTCGCGCAGACCGAAGGTCAGAGGTCGCTAGGTACAAATGAAGGTGACCCAGGAGAAAGAGAATTATTTTTGTTGTCCGGGCTGAGAAAACACTTGAGTTGTATTTCGGGGGGTTTACAGTGAGTGACCCTGAACTTGAAGTGGTCTCAGCAGCTCCGACTGTTTGTTTTCTTACTGAAAAATGAATACGAGTCGACATATACATTACCATTAGTGTGTGTGTGTGTGTGTGTGTGTGTGTGGGGGGGAATACACTTACATGGCTATTCTACCTCAAAATAACATTATTAAACAGAAAGCACAGGGACCGTCCCCTCCATTAACCTGCGTCTGAAACGCTTCTACACAGTACTGCTGCCTTTCCCACTTCTGGCCAATCAAACCATCCGAATCACTAACAAGCTATACTGATGATTTAACATTCTTGGCCTTTTATCATTAATTCAGAATATTATAATATTAAAAATGGTAGTAATACTAGTAATATAACTTTTTGGGAAAAAACTTACTTTAAACTCTTTGTCTTCTCAAACTGAAAGTCTATTACGGTGGTTCCCAAACATTTTTCACTTTTATAGATACAATACATTTTGAGCTTCTTTCACCCTGACACACACTCCATTGAAAATGAAATTATTTGAAGATCTCCTCCTTGTTGGTTTCATGCTCCTTTTACCGAGGTCCCTTCAGGGAACTTCCTCCTCTTTTCCCATCGCTGTCTATCTTGACGTCCTTTCCCGACTCACATAATTTCCAGTCATTAATTCTAATGGTTCTGGGGCCTGTTTCGTTGAGGGTACTGGGTTATTATATCAAGGGCTGAGAACCGGAGAACAAATTTTTTTCAAGGGGACCACCACAAATTTGACACCAGACTGTTCATTGACCTTCGTGACTTTAAGTCCAATCTTTTCAAGAACCAACCATGTTCATTGTAGACCAACTGGTCCAGGTAGACACACCATCTCACTGGAAATGATCTATGTTTTACTTTTTTAAAACATCTTTGGAACTCTGCTCCATTACATTTACAGAATTTACCAGATACCCTTGTCCAGAGCGACCTACAATCAGGATTGATGGGGACAGGGTTAAGGACACAATGGTAGTGGGGTTTGAATCTGGATATTGTGGTCTTCTGGTTCATAGGCGAGTGTCGTACCCACTAGGGTACCAGCATAAGGCTCTGATGGAGAACATGTAGAAGATCAGTCAGGTCATCAGGACCTCTGGGTGAAGGAATGACAGTGCGGTTTAATTTCAGGTCCTGCTGTCTTCTGATTGGTCGGGATCTCCTGTACCCATCACTGCTGCCATCGATGTTCCTGTGGCGCGTCGTGATCCATCACTTTATCTGAGCAACACGCTGTGGGCGGGGCCGGCTGTTTGTTTAGATAAACAGGCCGTGGTTGGTCAATCTCTCTCGGGTCTGTGGGTCGCGCGTTGTGTTAATGATGTGTGTGTGTGTGTGTGTGTGCATGTGATGCTGGTCAGGGCTGCGCTGCTATTGGACGATTGCGCCTGACGGCCAGGCCCATGTCCAGCAGGCATCTGAAGCATCAGAGGCATTTTGACCTCCGCTGACCCGGTCGGTGTCTGGAAACCTACTTTCCACAGCGGCCTAATGAAGCGGCCTTAATAAATATTCATCCCCTCGCCCCGCCCCTCCCCCAGACAAAGCCACGCCCAGTCCACGCCTGTGCTCGCTCGCCTATTATTACACTGTGTGTGTGTGTGTTTCTTGAAGAATGTATAGAAGATAGCCGTGTCTGTCTGACCCTTTGTTTGTGGTAAACATATTTGGGGTGGGGGGGTTCCAACAAAAGATCCGGGCTGAATAGCAGGCAGCAGCTGCTACAAATGTGCCAACATGCCTGAAGGGGACCATGGTAAAACAGCTGAGCATTTAGAACACACACACACACACACTCACACAAACATATATTTATGTATTTATGTGCTCCTGGAGGTGTGTTAGAAAGTTGACTATCTTATAAATATGATGCATTGCAGACTGGTGCTAGTTTAATATCACTCTTGTACACACACACACACACACAGAAACACTCCTCCCTGAGCTCCTCCCTTGCTAAACCAACGTGTTACTCCCCTCTCTTTTACACACACACACACATTGCTGAAGAGGAGGACGTCCTGCAGCCTCCCACTCTCCCCATGAAGCCTCCGAGGGAAGACGAGAGCCCCGCATCATCCCCCTGGACAGCCATGCCCCGCCGTGCCACCCGCCGGAGTCCAGCCTCCCCTCCGGCCTGGGCCAGGACGTTGGAGATGCTGCTGCTGCTGCTGGTCCTGCTGGTCCCGCTGCCTGCTGCCTGCGGCGCGAGGGAGAACCTGCCCCGCGTCCGGCTCACTTACAACGGTACACTCCTGCTCTTTTACCGCGTCTGACATGGATGAATGTGCATACAGACATTATTTCCTTCAGTTATTGGGCTAAAATGTTATGATCCCATCGTTTTGGTAATTATTATTGGTGGGTGTGTGTGGTTCATGTACTCCTGGGTTCTGTTGTTGATGTTTGGTGGAATAATAGAGACGTAACTCACTGCGAGGGCGGAGCAGACTGATTAATGTCGAGACCTCGTCCATGTAAAGAAATACTGCGTCTCATGTCATGGGAGATGCTGTGTAAACACACACACACACACACACACACACACACACACACACACACACACACACAATGGTTCACAGCTCGCATATGCACCCACACTCTCACACATACAAATTCTGCAAGTTCACAGAGAAGCAGATACACAAACTTACCAAACAGTGGCAGAAACTGTTACACAAAAAGACACAAAAATACCCACAATGTCCCTGCAGCCCACGCAAAAGCACACTTTTCTCTTCACGTGTGGCTCGGGGCCGCTTTCTGCTTCTTTGGCAGCCGCTCCATGTCCATTTTTCAACATGATGAGCTGCTCATCAGTTCAACCAAATCTCACCAAACAAGGAAAGATCTGAGAACCCCCTACCCTCCCACCGCCTCCGCCATCGTCTCATCCGGTTGGGACTGTTGAACCCGTCCTAAGTTGTTCAGTGTTATTCACTGTGTTATTTTTATTAAGTAATAAGTGAAAGGCTATACGGATACATGCATATGCACAAGCACAAATAAACATACATGAGTTCTAAAACTATAACACACACACACACACACACACTATAGACTCAAGAATACTCGGCATCTGTTCCAGTGGCCGCATTTCTCTCTGTGTTTTTCTGTTGTCTTTTCCACTCCACGGTAAAGAAATTGGCCAAATGTTGCTTTGTCTTTTTGATCACCAAACACCATATATCTATAACACCCACAAGCGTTCTGAAATCTAAATAATGCACAAACTGGGATTGCGGAAGTGACGTCATCTGTGTCACCGAAATACTGCATGATAATAATAATAATAATAACGCGATTGAACGGGAGGAAATAACGTTTCGCCTCATTTGTGACAAATGAAGAGGCATTTTTGTCTAGTTTTTATTTTGTGCACCACGTTTAGTCTTGTTTTTATTCGGCAGCAATTTCACATGATAGATTCGGTTGTGGTTATTGTCACCTGACCAGCATTTAAATCTCATCTCATTTTTTGTCATGTCATTGAAGGTTCATCGATGAAGATATTTTGTCAAAATATATATATTTTTTTGCGAAACCAACGAATGACAAGAGATATACATACACACACACACACAGGCAGGGCTCCCCCTGGTCAGCAAGTTGGCATTTGTGGAGGGGGCGCCGGTGGCGGGACCACGTGAGGCTACGTGATACGACACCGCATATGTGTGAGACGTGCGAGAGCCCCCCGGAGGACTTGCTGTGGATTGCTGGCTCTTACTGTCCTGCGTGGACCCCTGGTTATTAGGGTGGGGGTCCAGTTCACCTGGAGCGGCTTTACCAGAGCGAGACGCTCATGGAACAGGCAGGCGACGATCCCAGCAGGGGATCATCAGAGCACCCCCCCTAAACACACACACACACACACACACACACACACCATTTATTTATCTGTGTGGTCTGGGCCATGATTGATGATGTGGTTCTGGAGTGAGCAGGGAGGCATGGTCATCACACTCCCTGCTGCCAGGAGTCTCCACCGTGGCTGAAGTAAAGCCCCTTTTTCAGGCTGAAGAACCAACCAGATTAAAATGAGCCAAATATAAAGAGGTAAGGAGGCTTCATTCCAGTCCAACAATAACATGCCTGCTCCTTCAGAAGGACACGGCCTGGTGAAGATGTGAGAAGAAGAGAGTGTGTTCCTTCAGTAGCAGTCTGGCATGGATAGTGGAGTGGAGGTGGAGATCAGTGTAAATGTTCTGCAGTGTCGTAGAGTTATATTAAATTTGCACTGTGGGTGCTTCAGTCTTCTCCCGGACATCACTAAGCTTCTCTGAGGGGTTAAGGTCAGGAGGTGGCTAGTCCATGTGTGAAAACGATGTCTCATTCTCCCTGGACGTCTCCTTCACAGGAACAGCCTGACGGATTCTGGCATTGTTATCTTGCAGTACACACATGTCAGCAGGAAACAAAAAAATCCACGATTGACGGAGGTTCAGGATGCATGATGGATGCATCGTTCTGTATTCTTCCACTCCTTGCCCTGATGTGTCCATCACTCTGGAACAGGGTCAGTCTAGACTCATCAGGCCACATGACCTTTTTCCATTGATCCATGGTCCAACCTCCATTCTTCCTGGTAAATTGATTAACCTCACTAACAATGGTCCCAGTCCTCCAAGTTCTTTTTGTCCTGTGCTAGTGAGATGCAGACTGGTAAGACAGTGTAGATGATGCGGCAATATATCTAAAGCCAAGGGTCCTCACAAAGTAATGAAAACAAACTTTGCAGGGGAAAGAGACACATGACCCGTTAACCTATGACCTTTGGAATGGGCGCTGAGTTGAGCATAGGCCCTGATAAATGACTTTCTGGGATAAGAGGACAGAACAGCTGGGCTGTTGCAGTGTGTCTGTCTCTCTGCGTGTCCCCTGCACTGGGAAAATATTGACAGTCAGTCACCTTCTGACTTCCCAGGGTGGGTGTGGCTTCTCAGCTGTAGAGACAAGGAAAGTCTGAATTCCAGGTGAGCAGAGCATTCCACAATTGGAAGGAACCTGGTCAGCTGGTGACAGCTTCATGGGTGACCAAGACTCAGGATGGCCCGTGGTGAAGAGCCACTGTGGCTCAGAGTTCATTCTGGTTCAGATAGAAAGGTGTCTGAACCTACGGCGTATGCAGACCAGTTAGGTGTGCATTCTGACCTGTGTCCACTCCCAAATGTGGGCATCAAAACTGGACCACAGAGCAGCGCAAGAAGGTGCCATGAATCAACCTCTCCAGATGGTCCACAACGCTGCAGAAAGACTCGTTTTCTACCTTCCAGAATTCTCCCACACCACTGCTACATTCCCTCCACTGTCCCTGCATCAGATACAAAATACCGGAGCCAAGGACCCTCCTACCTCAGATCTCTCATCACTCCTCGCTCTGCACCTCGATCTCTCCGATCCTCCAGCACTGCTCCACTGGTACCACCATCTCTCAAGGTTCTTGGAGAGCGTTCATGTAGACTCTTCACTGTCTTGAAATGAACTTCTAATGAACAGCTAAGTGACTAAAGATCTTCAAACACAAGCTAAATACTTAAATTAAAAAGGCTTCTTATGTATATTTAAAAAAAGGGTTGGCTTCTGAGTTCTCAAAGGTCCCCTGACATGAACATTTTTATATCAGTCTTGTTGGTCCCCTAATCCTGTATCTGAAGTTTCTTTCCAAAATTCAGCCTTGCAGAATTACGGCCACTTTGATCCAGTCCCACAATTACATTTCCCAGGACGCGCCGTTTCAGCGTCTGTAGCTTTAAATGCTAATGAGGATGAGAGAGGCGGGACAAGGAGGACAGCGGCCTATAGGAGTTGAGCGTCATCAACACCATCCACCAACCACAATGTTTGGTGCAGACAGGAACTCCTGTCGGCGTATTTCCAGGAAAAATGTAAATGACATCACTGGTTCTTCAGAGTATCGTGTGACAGAACTAAAAAAAATTTTTTTTATATCTCATCACCGAGCAACTACGATGTTTTCAAGCCATGACAGCAGGTGAAGTTCCTTTTTTTAGAGGAGGGGTTGGACGGTGAAGCAGAAGGATCAAAGCACTCGTTACACCTATCACCATTTCTAGCCACTGCAGAACTGTACACCGACTCGGGGAACTCGTATTAATGTTAAATCATCTCACAAAGTCACATTTTCATCATAGGGGACCTTTAAACTGATGTCATGGTTAGGAGCGTCACCCAAATGCACCAGGATGCGCTATGAGGAGAAGTCCAGGCCGACATAAACATTACTGGTAACCAGGCACACCCCTTCATGGACACGGTGTTCCAGTCTGATCCATGGTGGCACCGCCTCGCAGCTTACTGGACTTAAAGGATCTGCTGCTCGGTACCACATACCACAGCAGATGCCTTCAGAGGCCTAGAGGAGCCCATGCCTCAACGGCCAGAGCTGTCTTGGTGGTAAAATGGCAATCTACTGAATATTTTTATCTTCTGGCTGATTTGGTGTATAGTATATGAATTACAGGAAGTAGTCTATGATCCTGCTCTTGCGCTTTTCCCACACTGTGGCCAGTAAATTCCGATTAAATTTATTGTGACAAGGACGCCTCTTCGTTCGTCTTGGTATCAGTAAAGTTCCGTGAATTATGAAAAGTCATACGTCACCGTGATCGGAGCAGAGTTGAAGGCTCTGGCCTTAAATCTGCCGTCTGCGTGGTGCACATCGCTCAGGAGAGGATCACAGAAATTACTTAACGTCCACATTTGGTCTCTACTGCCAAGCAGGTATCATTTTTCCTGTTTCTGATCTGCACTCGGATAACGTCGCGGTGAAACAGAGCCGAGTGGAGAGCGCTGGACGAGGGTAAGGAGGTTAAACGTTCCTGTCGAGCCCTACCTCCACATTAACCCTCGACTCCCTGGAGCGGTGGGGGTCCGAATGGTGGCCTTTGCGGATTAAACTGGAGACGTCTCTCCGCTGTGGAGATCGGGACTCTTACGTCTCGGTTAAGAAAACACACACAGACTCGTTTACACTGTTGCCAAGTATTTCAGAGATGGCTCTGATCTTGGAGGTTAGTGGAACGGCTGAGTGCTAAGACGGCAATGGCGCGGTATGCTACAGCTCGCTAAATAAACCAGGGGGTCAGGGGTCGTGGCTTGGGAGGGCAGAAAAACCTTCTGGGGTACATTAAAAACTGGATTAGAAGGATCTGGGCTTCGATCCCTTTCCCCTTTCATGGATTAAGCCTAGTCCGATGCTGAAACGGATAAAATTTTTATTTCCATTCTTGTATTCTAAGACGAGGCTTAAATCATTTAAACTGACTCAGAATCTCCCAAGACGAACACGTGTGGCCACTTCTCAGTCCGCCCTTGACAGTCGCTCCCGATTCATTACTGCTCTCGCCCTAATCTCTGAGGCTAGAGGCCAGCTAAGTGCTAAGACAGCATCGCCACGCTACGCTATCATACGCTAAGCAAACGAGCGGGGTCAGGGGTCGCGGCGCTGGCTGCTGCTGAGAGAGCAAGAAGGGGTCGTGTCTGGAGAGCGGTCCAGAAGATAAATCCTCGGGGGGCCCGATCGGAGGGCCGACTCGCTAAGGAGCGCTCTTTCAGCGCGTCCACGCCCTCGGGCTGTTTGCGGAGGAGATAAGCCGGGGTGCGATAAGCCGATAGGGAAGGGGGTGAGAATGGAGAAGTGCGTGCCCGGGATAATATCGATCGCCGGGAACCATTGTGAGCCGCTCGCACCGTCCTCCCAACGCGGGGCTAATCGCCGAGTCAAACCCGGGTCAGATTAGCCCAAACCTCAACCCTCCCAACAGACACAAAGACCTGCTGATACCCAGGATGTTTGACGAGGCGTAGACCAAGATGGGGGGGACCAAGTTAATGAGAGTGAGCGAGAGTGACAACGGACAGATAGACAGGAGTAATGGCGTCAACCTGTCCCCTCGTCTCTAATGAACAAGTTGGAACATTTCCCTGTTTTATAGGAATGCTACCCTGACAAAACACACACAGACACACACACACACACACACACACAGTGCTGGTTGTTTGCTTAGTTGGTACATTAGCTCGTCTCTCCGTTGCAGCGTTTTGGCAGTCGAGGCCGGGAGACGGAACGGAGCTTGTTTGATGTGGAATTAATAATCTACGTGAACAGATGTCTCCCCGCCATGCGCCCGTGTCTCACTGCGCAGGCATGCGGGACCCGAGCGAAGGTGATGAGGTCAGATTCGTGGCGCTCCACGACTCCCATTCAAACCCGAGCCAGGCCGTGCCGTACAGGCTCCTTCAGGCCCGGCCGCTTCCAGCCCCGCTGATCGCCTCTATTACGACATCAACCAGCTTACTGGCTCGAGGCATCAGCTTATCTGGCAAACGAAAAGCGTTATGAAATGGTGTTTATTAAAATGTCATACAGCGATAAAATAAATGATCGTGCACCGTGGCTTCTGTTTTTGCCCCGTATCACATTGCTTTCTTTCTCTTTCATCGCATTTACATTCAATTAATATGGAAATTCAATCTTAGTAACAGTTAAAAGCAGAATGTTGTGAAAATTGTCGTGTGCGATGACAGGTTGTTTATCTAAAATGTTACAAAATTATTTGATGATTAGTATTCATACATTGATAAATCATGTTCGTTAAGTAGCATTGATGTGTCATATACGGAAGCACCACTAGATGGAGCTGTGAGACTGAACACGTAGACTAGTCACAAAGTTGTATATCGGCACCTTGTGGTCCAGAAAGGCGTGTTTCCCCAGGACAGAATGAAATGAAAGGGAACTGAAACAAGCAAGCAAATTCACATATTATACATCTAACTAACTTTACACCTGAAAAAAACTACTGGTGATAGAATATGCCAATATATCAATAATTGTTCATGTTTTTATGTTTTTTTTGTCTTTTGACTCTACTTATTGCTCTAGACATAAACACTTGTTATAGTCTAATATACATGGAGGCATGTCAGATCTGTGATGTACGATAGAGAGATGTTGTGACCCTGATCTCCAGGCTCATCTCAGATGCAGAGATAATAGGCAGAGGTGCAATTTCTCTGGAGTCAAGAATGGAAGTGTTTTCATCGATTTGTTAGCAATAAATTCTATAAAATAAAAATGTACACTGTGTGTGTGTGTGTGTGTGTGTTACTCCACAGATCTGTTGCAGTCAGGCAGCGCAGTGTGGTTCCGAGGCACCTCAGAATCTCTGCTCTCTCACACACTCCTGCTGGACGAGGAGAGAGGAAGACTGGTACTGGGGGCGCGAGACGCCGTCTACCTGCTGAGTCCTGATAACATCAACACACAGTACAAAAAGGTACGACGCACACCCACACACTCACACACACTCGCAGAGTCTGCACTAAAGCAGTCACTTTCACTGCCACAGGCGTGTGGGCTCATGCACTTCTAGTTATTCTTCCTCCTCTGTATGATTGTGTGTGTGTGTGTGTGTGTGTGTGTGTTAAATCCCCATGGTTTCGCTGGACTGTAAATATTTTGACCGTCGGGATATACAGAAAGTGTGTGTATGTGCGTAGTTAACAGGTTAAGTGTGCTGTTTACACTGCGTTACGTACCCGCGTTCACCCAGCGGGCCGCAGTTTATTTGATTTAAGCTCATGCCGGGTTCCGATAGTGTTGCAGCCTGAACCTGAATTATAGAACAAAACCTGGAGGAACTGATCTCAGCTTACTTAAAAATCACTGCGGGGTGGGGATCAACACACTGACCCTGGGTCAGAATCTCACTATTGCATATGCAAAATTGATGCACCCAAAGCACACTGGCATGCTCTGTGGATTGGACGTGGATGATTGGATTGTAGTAAAAAGACAGTGGTGGCCTAGCGGGTAAGAAAGCGGACTCACAATCTTACATTTACATTTGCAGCATTTACCAGACGCCCTTATCCAGAGCGACGTAGAATCAGTAGCTACAGGGACAGTCCCCCCCTGGAGACACTCAGGGTTAAGTGTCTTGCTCAGGGACACAATGGTAGTTAGCGGGATTCGAACCTGGATCTTCTGGTTCATAGGTGAGTGTGTTACCCTCTAGGCTACTACCACCCTTAATCAAAATAATAATCAAAAAATAATCAAAAAGCTGTGGGCTCAAAAGGTGCCACTGGGTCCCCACACACTGCTCCCCGGGCGCCTTTCATGGCTGCCCACTGCAAGGGTGACAGAGGACACATTTCGTTGCATCACCGTGTGTTGTGCTGCAGTGTTTCACAATGACAATCACTGCACTTTCACATGTACAATCAGTCAGGATTGTGTATGTGTGTGTGTTGGGCCACATAAGTTCTTAGTCTCTTTAATTTTAGCACATAAGATAAGATGATCCTTTATTAGTCCCACACGTGGGAAATTTAAGACCTGCAATACACACACATACACACACTCAGAGACCCAACAGAGAATCACATCCTAGGTCACTAGTTGGGACAACTGGAGTAATGGACCACTCATTATACACACACACACACACACACCAACACACGCACATACCATCACTCCAACATGTCTGTAGCCTTTACAGTTTGAAAGCGCTAGTGTGTAAAGACGCCTCACGTGTGTATAAGATCTAATGTGAAATGACGGGATCAGAGGGCATCGTGGGTTGCAGCGTTACATGTGGAGACGGCTCCCTGCCTCGAGGTCAGAGGTCACTGCAGTGTATGTTAAGAAGATTATCCCTTTGCATAACATGCATGTGAACACAGATCAGTGGCAGGATTTCAGTCCCCACCCGAATGCACAAGGACAGGAACTCACATGAAGCCTGTGGTGAAATGAACTTGTGATCTCAACCTGCGGGAGATTTTAATTCAACCTCTCTACTTCCATCATAAACTAGTGCAGACGAGGGATCACATGTTCATATATATATATATATATGAACATCCCCTTTATATATATATAAAAAATTGAAATGGTAATGGGCATTAGTCTTTGGACGTGGGACACTAATCTTTGAATTAAACTTAAACTTTTTTTTTTATATATATATATATATCAGATCAGCTGGTCGGCCCCGCGGGAGCGAGTGGAGATGTGCAAACTGGCGGGTAAAAGTCTGCATGTGAGTACCTCCACGTGAGTCTGGACTGGTCTCCCAGATCCCGGCGCGTTCGTCTGGTGGGTGAACTGCTCCGATGCCCCTTTTTTCTCCAGAGCGAGTGTGCCAACTTCGTCCGGGTCCTGCACACCTACAACCGCACGCACGTGTACGCGTGTGGCACCGGAGCCTTCCACCCCACCTGTGCGTTCCTGGAGGTCGGAGGTCACCGGGAGGTGAGGGCACTGACTGTTTCTGCTGGCCGCTTCTCCAGCTCTTCTTTCCTTATGTGTGTGTGTGTGTGTGTTCCTCAGGATGGTGTGTTTCAGCTCCTCACCAACACCGTGGAGTCTGGCCGGCTCAAGTGCCCTTTTGACCCGTGGGAACCATTTGCCTCCGTGCTTACAGGTGAGACAGGTGTACACACACGCACACACACACACACACACACACACACACACACACCCTCATGCACGGCACATTTTTGTTTCCATGTGGATTTGGTTTCATTTGAAACACGTTCAAACCTACAAACAGCTTCCGCACCTGGTGAGATAAAACTGAAATAACTGGGGAAAACAGATTCATTTGATGGATGCTATGGAAAACCCCGGCCAAGTACATATTTTCAACAGCAATTCCACATATTTTCCACCACATAACATGGCAAATCCAAATTTATGTTTAAAACATAATTTATGCTTAGTAGGTAAGCACATAACCCCAGATTATCTCGCCTATCTGCTCATTTGAATGCACACGCAAGCACAAAAGAAAGGCTTTCTGATGACATTATATATAAATCCAACATTTTTCCAAGTAGGTTGGTTCATCTGTAAATGATGAATGTTGCTCATCTCTCTCCAGCACCGAGCTCAGTCCCAGTTTGCATTTCGATACGTCCTTGCCAGCTGGTTGCCATGGCTACCGCTCCGCCGATCCCTGTTTGTTCGTGCAGGAATAAGTTATGAACGCGTAGACGCCTCAGGAACTATGAGTTTCCAGCTGGCGCTCCGACGTCAGGAACGCTGTTATCTGAGCCGGAGCCTCTCTCCCCGCAGATCAGTACCTGTACGCCGGGACGGCGTCAGACTTCCTGGGCAAGGACTCCGCCTTCACGCGGTCCCTGGGGCCTCCGCCCGACCAGCACTACATCCGCACGGACATCTCTGAGGACTACTGGATCAACGGTGAGGGAGCCTGTTCCAGACATGCGATCCCACCTTCTTCGTCTAATAGAAACCAGGCCGGACCGGGGCCCTAATAAACGTGTATTTTAAAGATGAAGTCACCGCTGAGGCGGGCCTGAGTAAACAGAGGGAGTTGGGTTTGGTTTCTCTCGCTGTGGGTCCCACCTCTGCTTTGGAGATGACAGCTGAAGGGTCCGGTATGCATAAAACTCTCCTCCTCTGGAGTTTTCCGTCCACGGTTGGATCATTTTTATGATCTTTTTCGGCCAAATATTTCACCGTGTGCACTTGCATGAATGCGTGTGCTTATACTTGCATGCTAACATGTGGGCAAACTAGGAAAAACACAAGCAGGGGATGTTGGGCTTTTGTGGAACGTTCTGATCGTGAAATCTCAAAAAGGGTGTGATGTTATGAAGAAGATAAAGAAAAATCAATGCTTCACCCCCCCCAGACTGACCAAAATTCCACACAAGCTTTGAACTGCCGTACCTGCTTACTTTGTAGCATACTGAAGTCATAAGAATATCAAATTCTGAGTCGACGGTGCATAGCCAAAACATGACTTTGTGTCTATGGTTATACATATTTCTTCCTGATTATATAAAAGTGTAGATAAAGATAATTACTATAATGAAAATGTATTAAATGCAGGAACATCTTCAAGTAAACATGCAGGGGTTTCATACCAAACAGGACATCACAGGGACGACACACCGGGTAACGCCATGACACGTTCAGTATACGAATGTGGACACACTCCAGCTAATGAGTGATCATTAGACAGAAATACGTGGAAAACCAGACACCAGAGAGCATAAAACTGCGCTCATTGACATGATAAAAAATAAAATAAAAAAAAAAACTGCCGTAGGTGAGTCTTACGTTCTAGAGATTGATTAAGCTCTACGGTGAACAGAACGTGCAGTGTCTCCAACGCTTGCCACGGGTCTGTCGGGCCACGATGGGAACTGTTTTTCGGCTCCCTGGCCTCGAGTGGGTGTACGTCAGGGCGCCGCTTCCTGTTTTTAACAGCCACTGTCCATCACTGCGGTGATTTTTTCCACTGAGTCCAACGTTACAAAGGGACACTTTATGTAGAGAGAGTGGATTTCAGCACTGTACACACACACAGTCCTCCCACCGTTAGTGTGTCTGGTCCCTCATGCTTTATAACTGCAGAAAAAGTTGGATCTTCATGGAACATTCTAAGCTATTAGAATGTTTATGAATGGTATAATAGCTTGTGATTGGACGTGGTCGGCTGCTTTGCCCTGCCGGCCTTGGCACTTTGGACAGGGAAGCTCCCGGCTGCAGATGATCAGCGTTCGTCACTCAGCTGCCAGAGGTTGACACGCAGTTTCCACATTCCTCACTCTTCTCCACATTCCTCTTCCTTCGTCTTCTCCACCTCCTCCAGCCACAGTAACCCCAGTCCTCTTTCTATTTTTCTTCACTCGCAAACATGCACAGAAATATGTGGATAATTGTTCACTTTGGTCCATTTTGGTCTGCAAGAAAATTCTAAAATATTGTTTTTTTCTCAGTATGTTTCATGATCAGCATATTCTTCAAAGCGTTCTGCACACATGTTATCATGCATGCGTATGTTTAGGCAAATAAAACCACATGCATTCAAGCTTAGCCAAGAAGATCATAAAAATGATTCAACCAGGGACATAAAACTTCATACTGGACCCTACAAAGCAGAGGTGGGACCCACAGCAAGAGAAACCGCACCAAAGCCATGACCCTTCAACTTCGTGTTGCTATGGTTACCAGGTATTCAAACCTTGATCTGAAGAATGATCTGATTTTTAATTGCACGATGCAAATGTTGGCAAACGATGCACAGGAGTTCAGTAACACCATAAATACTCACATGCATATTATATTTCATTGTTTAATGTGATCATTTGAATCTGTAATAATGTTTGTAAGTGTGTGTTTATTAAGTAATGAAGTAATGCTCCTCTCTCCTCCTCTCAGGAGGACGCTTTATAGCGGCTCATCCGATATCAGACACTAACAACCCAGACGATGACAAGATTTACTTCTTCTTCCGCGAGGCATCCAGTGAAGGAAGCGTTTCAGATAAAAGTGTCCTGTCCCGCGTGGCCAGGGTCTGCAAGGTGGGACCCCAGAGTATTCACAGCTTCTGCCTCCCAAGTACAAAGTCAGAGTGATGTTGAAATGACGGCCGATATCAGTTTCATAATGAACAGTTATATGGTGTCGACCTGGAACTCTAGTTAAAGAAGATCAGAAGGCAGGAATTCCAATCAGGGCGTGTAGATCCTCTGTATCGGTCTTCACCGTGAAGGAAAGGAAGAATAGCAGCCTTGCTGGTACATTCCTCCTCGGGCCAGACCATGGTGCTCAGAGGCCTTGGCTGTGATGGCGCTCCCCCGACTCTTGAGTCTCTGACGCTGGTGACAGGGCTTTCCTTTATATTCCCATGGCGTGGATGATGGGAAATGTCAAACTGCGTCTTCCAGTAGAAATCAGTAGACCCCTCCCTTAAAGCCAGCCGCCACCGTCCTGAGCAGAAATACTCACAAAAACATACTTAATGTAACAAATTCTCGGTGCAGATTCAGCGAGAATCCCATAAATGAGTAAACTGCGTTATAATGCAGCATTATAGTGTATTTTAAATAGGCTTAAATCTGAAAGATTGAAAAAAGTATATTAAAGAGTGTGTCAACTGCACAGCTAATAATTTAAAGGATTGTAATATTAAATGATATCTTATTGGCTGTTTTGTACTCTTTCACCCTATCGTTGTATATATTCGGAGGAATAAACGGCACGTCGTGGTGATTCTGCTTGCCGGGCTTGAGCTGGGTGGAAATTCGCCGCGCCGCTGAGAGATTCTCGGGGAGGGCGAGGGCCGGCTTTACTGCTTTAGGACGGAGCTGTTAAGACGGCTGAGCCCGGATTCCTCGCTGGATAAGAGGGTTCCTGGCATCTTTGAAGATTTGGAAAGCGCCACTCGTAGCCCCTCTGTGTTTAGCTTTATTTTTTTTTCTTGCAATGCCGTGTGTGTGTTGGACAGTAAAGCCTTTGAGAAGTCGTGTGTGTGTGCGGCTGTTGACGTGCCTGGGGAGCTTTACTGCCCTGGGCCCCCCCCCCCTCCCCAAGGTCACTTGATATGAAGTGTTAAAGATATGTTAATCTGGTCCTAATTAAAGACAACCACTCACTTTTGTTCCCGCCTCCCACCCCGCCCCTCTCTGTCTGAGGTCCAGGCGTTTGATGTCTGATCGCTCAAACATGGGTCTCTTTAACTCCGCTCATTTGACTGTAAAGTCTGTAAAGTGCATTTATAGACATTGCTCTATAAACCACACGTGTGTGTGTGTGTGTGTGTGTGTGTTTCAGAATGATGTGGGCGGTTTGAGAAGCCTGACCAATAAGTGGACAACTTTCCTCAAAGCTCGGCTGGTTTGCTCCATCCCTGGTCCTGATGGACTTGATACTCATTTTGATGAACTTCGTAAGTCTGACCGCACCCTGTTTGTCCCCCACACACAGAACTGACCTTCGTGCATGTGCCAACTGTGTGTGTGTGTGTGTGTGTGTGTTACAGAGGACATCTTCCTGGTCCACACAAGAGACGTGAGGAATCCTGTTGTGTATGGAGTCTTCACCACCACCAGGTACAGCTGTAGGCCAGACGTTCTGTTCTTTGTCCTGAATAATGGTTGACAGATTAACGACATTAACAGAATGTGTGTGTGTATTTGTGTGTGTGTGTGTGTGTGTGCTCCCAGCTCCATTTTTAAGGGGTCAGCAGTGTGTGTGTACAGCATGTCCGACATCCGGGCAGCGTTCAATGGACCCTACGCCCATAAGGAAGGGCCGGACCACCGCTGGGTTGAGTACGAGGGCAGGATCCCCTACCCACGGCCAGGAACGGTCAGCATCACACCGTAACGAGGGTCTGGGAATGGGAGGAAGTGTTATTACACAATCAGTTATTGGTAAAATGAAATAAGTATTGTAAAATAAGTATTGATTCTACTCAAGGTAAAGTTAGAAAAGTTAAAAAGCCGGCTCGCCTCATATTAGTAAAGGAACAAAATCCTAACAACCACAGAGACCAAGCAGAGAAAAGCAAAGTGTTGGTGAATAAAAGATTCTAGACCTAAACAACACTAAACGAGTCACATTTCGTTCAAGTTACGAGTCTATACGCCACTTTTTCTTCTAGTCTGTCAGAAGAATCGAATAGTGATGTGTTCTTTTAGTTTTGACACCATTTTCCCAGGATGTGTCCGCCTGTATCAGTGCCCAGCTGCCACCGAGAAGCACAATAAACCACGCGCTCATCTCCAGGGCAGGTGTAGCGCGCCACGAGGCCCCCGTTTATTTACGCTGATCCCGGGTCGGCCCTGCTGCGCGTAATGCAGATGAATTCCGCCCTGTACGCACGCGTTTATTTACGGAGGGGGAAAGACGCCTCTCCTTCCTCGCCATCCATCTCTGCTCTTCTGCTGTATATTTGTGTTCGGCTTGTGAGAGATTGTGTGCATGTGAGGTCATGTTCATCAGCGTCCCACCAGCTTCATGTCGGAACTCAGGTGAAAAAAGTCTCAGTGTTCATGTCTGTTCCCCTTTTAAAAGTCCTCAACTCTACACAAACTCTACACATTATAAAAATGTCATAAATAAACTAAAATGAAATACAAAAAACTCTCTTATACTAAAGCATATACATATATATACCAAAATATAAAATGTACTATTATATATCAGTTTATTATAGAGTATATCAGCTAATATACTACCAAAATATAAAATATGCTATTATATATCAATTTATTATACAGTATAACAGCTAATATACTACCAAATATAAAATATACTATTGTTTATCAGTTTATTATAGATTATATCAGCTAATAAACTATCTTATATAAGATAAGTATTTGTTTTTAAAAGTCCTCCAGACGAAAACTAACTGAACTCTACACATTAAGCATTCATAAAAATTTTATAAATAAACTAAAATGAAATATGAAATTCCTTCCTACACTACAACATCTATATATTTATCCAACTGAATCATCAGGCAACTGAATGCTCAGGGACTCACCACTCTGGACTGACACACTCGCACGCACACACACACACTCGCACTCGCACTACCTTTGTTATATTGTAATATTATCTGTCTGTAATATTATCGATTAATGCACAGTTCCATTTTTCACAGCAGTATTTGCACTATTTTACTTTGCACATTTAATATTCATTTCGCCGGTTTAGCTGTCTGTCTGAGTGTTGTCAAATTTTTTTTTGTTAAATGTTATTCTTGCACGGCGTGTGTTCCCTGTTCGCACTGTATGTAGCCCAGTTTGTCTGTGTCACACACGTGCACTTTATATCAGTATGTAACGTTTATTAATTGCTCAAATGTTACATGTAGCACCAGGTTCTGGAGAAATGTTGTTTCGTATCACTATGAACCGTCTAACGTATTTATAGCTGAAATGACAATAAAGCTCAACTTTAATGTATAAAATATAATATTATATATCAGTTTACTATATAGCTAATATACTAATAAAATATAAGATAAGTATTTGTTAACTGTAGGTTTTTGGTGCTGCCATTGACTGTGAGGTGGAGAGCAACAGGTCCAACCATGGCCACTAGAGGGCGGCCCTGCCCCTGGAACCTGCAATGGCTGAGTGGGACTCGCTGACTGTAATAGTTGGGATGAGTGATAATGTTCTGCCAGAGTCGGGTTGATTTATTTATACTTGGTGGCCTTCTGGTGACATCTGAGTTGAACTTTGAGAGCATGACTCGGACGTGGCACTGGGCGCTGACGTCGAATCAGATGCCCCCTCCTGGGGAAGGGCAAGCAGGAAGGGTGCGGGCGGGTGGATTTGGGTGGATTTAATGACTTGTTCCTCCACCCTCCCTCAGTGTCCCAGCAGGACGTATGATCCCCGCATCAAGAGCACCAAGGACTTCCCCGATGATGTCATCAGCTTCATCCGCTTCCACCCCCTCATGCACCGCCCTGTGTACCCAATCACACGTCGCCCCATCTTCACACGGGTCAACACCGGGTACCGGCTCACGCAGATCGTGGTGGACCGCGTCCATGCCGAGGACGGCCAGTACGCCGTCATGTTCCTCGGGACGGGTGAGAGCTTCCTCTTAACTCACACAGTTCACATCATGACATATGCAGCACTTTATATTCTCTTTATATTCTTAATATGCTCTTTATATTCTTCAATAAACTGCTGGTCACATTGGAATTTAGATTCCAATCGTCAAAAAAAAAAAAAAAAATATTATTAAACAATTAACAACACAAGGTTATTGCCACTATAAAATAATGTGACAATAACACGTGGTCGATACGATAAGCCTGCAGTGCAAATGGGGTAAAAGGTTGTAGGAGCTCCTGAGGGATTTCAGGGAAATAGGGTGGTAGTAGCCTAGAGGGTAACACACTCGGCTATGAAGACCCAGGTTCAAATCCCACTTACTACCATCGCGTCCCTGAGCGAGACACTTAACCCTGTGTGTCTCCACGGGGGACTGTCCCTGTAACTACTAATTGTAAGTTGCTCTGGATAAGGGCGTCTGGTAAATGCCGTAAATGTAAATGAAATAAATATTCTCCAGTACATTAATTACCCATTAATCCAGCATGTTTTTATTGTGTCTCCTGAGTCACCAGCAGGGGGCAGCATTGCAGAACTTTGCTGACTCTCCAAACTTTGTAAACGTGTGTGCATTAGATTTGGGATCAGTGCTGAAGGTGGTGAGCATCACACAGGAGAACTGGGCCACAGAGGAGGTGATTCTGGAGGAGCTGCAGGTTTTTCAAGTGAGGAGCCGCGTGATACAAACACCCATTACTCCAGCTGGGGAGTTCAGACCTAGAAAAAATGTTCTTGTTCCTCCCCAGACTCCATCAGCCGTCCTGAACATGGACATTTCTTCTAAACAGGTAAGTTGCCGAGGCTGACCCTGAAACAGCGTGTTTTTAGCGTGTGACGCCCTGACACTCGCTCTTCATCAGCTGCACGGCATGTGAGAGTCACATCCTCCTCCCCACCATGACCATGTGACTCTGAATTGCATTTATTGCCGCTGGTCATGTTGGACTTGTGTTCTTCTGTCCTGACACATCAGCCACTCCGTTTTATTACGTCTGGAACAGGCTGCTTTTGCTTTTTATATATATATAAATACAATATAATCAGGCGATACACAGCCAATAATGTCCTGGAGGGACTGACCCCAAATATCTTGTTAGGGGTAGTTATTTGCTACATGATCGTCCCATCAGGCATTTCTCCCGCTTGTTTTCCTGACGATTCCCCTTCCCCGTCTCCATAGCAACAGCTGTACGTGGGGTCTCGAGAGGGTCTGGCGCAGGTGTCGCTGCACAGGTGTGACATTTACGGGAAGGGCTGCGCCGACTGCTGCCTCGCCAGGGACCCGTACTGCGCCTGGGACGGACACCGGTGCTCACGATACGTCCCGGCGTCAAAGAGGTAACGCACACACACACACTCAGGAGACACACACAAGCGCAGCATGTTCCCGTATCTGAGGCTGATATGTAGAACAACATGGGTCACACCTGTCCAGGGCCCCGTCCGTCCTCACTGCCACCAGGTGTGTGTGTTAGAAAAACACACACACACACACACATACTATATACAAATACGTGTATTCAGATGTACTGTGTGTGTGTGTGTGTGTTGTATATCACACTACGACACACACACATACCTCTGGAGCTTCATTCAGACACTAAAAGCCTGAGCAGCTGGAGGACACAGTCCTCTATCTAGGACAATCGCTGACAGTGACTGAGTAATTGTGTGTGTGTGTGTGTGTGTGTGTGTTTATTGCAGACGGGCCCGCAGGCAGGATATAAAACACGGAGATCCATCCAGCCAGTGCTGGGACTCAGATGACGGTGAGTGTGTGTTTGTGTGCGACTTTTTTTGGTGTGTTTGTGTGCACTCCGGCATTAAATGTGTGTGTTCGCTATTTCAGTGTTTGGTAAAGACGTGGAGGAGAAGCTCCAGTTCGGCGTGGAGAGCAACTCCAGCTTTCTGGAATGTTCTCCCAAATCCCAGCAGGCCCAGGTCCGCTGGTTCGTTCAGAGAGCGGGATCTGACCATCGGGAGGAGGTGAGACCTGGACCACGCCCGCCACCACAGAACCACGCACTGATACCTACAGACACACTGCCAGCAGTGCAGCCTTTTGTCTGTCATTTTGTTTTAGTGGGAGGTACTGACAGAAGACTAGCAGAGGTGTGTGTGTGTGTGTGTGTGTGTGTGATGACAGGATGACACTCGTCATGCGGCTAGGATGAAGGGATGAGGTTTTGGGGTCGTCAGCTGCTCCACTGTCTCAAGCAACCTTCTGTCCACACACCCACAAACGCTCCAGATCACATGCACATACAGGAGACATTTAAATGGCCCTGAGGTATGAGGTAAGGTGAGTGATGGGATTGCTCGCAGCGATAATACACACACACTCGGTTAGTTGCCGGTTAGTTGCGCTTTGTAGTGATTTTCTTTCCTGGGTGTGAAACTGTTGACAGCAGGCATTGTAAAGAGAGACCTTCACCTTCACCCTCAGCGTTGCCAGGTTCGGTTTTTGACTCGTTGTCCATAAAGTCATTTTATAATAAATACTGTGATAGTTTGAGCATGGAATATAGCGCATGAAAGTGAAGTGAACGTTTTTGTCACTGTGAAACAGTGGAGCAGTGCATGAGGACCCACTTCTTTACCCACTAGGCCACCACTGAACACAAAAATCCATATTAGACTGCCTTTGTTACAAAACCACATATTTTATTGTTCAGCCGCCCTGTTCATGTTTTGAAGCCCACGTGTGAGTAGAAAAGATCCAGTTCAATGCCGTTCTCCTCCACTCGTGGTGCATCTCCAGGTTTCGCTTTATGTAAGCATGCTGTTTGAAAAGCAGGTATAGAAAAAACACCATTAAATTTAACAGCCAAATAATTCTCACAAGACCTGGCAACACTCGCCGTTCTCCTTTGCACATTTCGTCCTCTCTTTCTCCCCACATCTGTTTCGACCTTTTCCAGCCTGTTGACACAGAACAATCGTAACTGAAACACAACCACAGGTGCATTGTTCTTACAGCAGGGTGGATGGACTCATATATGAAACTCTCGGCGGCCCCGTTTGATCCTGTGGGTTTATACGGTGTGTGTGTGTGTGTGTGAGAGGTGCTTGTACCGTAACCACGTTGGTGTGTGAGGCGAATTACTGATCAGTCCGGACTCTCGGTGATCAAGGAGAAGTGAAGCTGACTCGAAAGAAACCTTCTGTCGAGGAGATGGATTTACAGCTGGACTTTACTCTCTCACACACACACACACACACACACACACACACATACACACACACATCAGTTCTCACGAACGTACCTTTCCTGCACATCTGGGTCTTTTTAAGAGAATGAAATGCTCTACTTTAGTTGTGTGTGTGGATGCGTATTAAGAAAAGATTTGTTATAAAAGGCCGAGGTTAAAAGGAGATGCTTCTGGACGTGTATATGGATTCAAAAGAAGGGCGAGTGTGTGTGTGAGATCGTATATGTCCGATCTTGTAACACTGAGTAACATATGTTCACACCCAAACGACACTGGAACGATATTTAGGGCTCCCATCTTGGCCGAGTGTCCTGGACCCCATGTCTGTTTCATATTGGATGAAGGACTGATGGAATCTGGGATTTTTGTAGGCGCTCCGTCGGCGTGCGTATGCCAGGTATGCTTTGAAGCGCGCAGCTGTGGCGTTTTACCGCCTGACAGCGGCGTGACGCGCGGTGGACGCGGGCCGTCGCCGGAGACGGACGGAGGGACGGACAGCAGGAACAACCTAATGAGGACGGACACGCAAATCTGCAACACATGGCGAACGCTGAAACCGATTAAACGTTACTCAACGGCATACCGATCGCAACACAGCGCCGACAAGATCAATTCCAGTACAACACCATGGGATGATTATTTACACGTTTGGGCCAATCGCTGCTGCCAGCACAGTTTTTATTGCGTTAACGGAGCTGCGGTGGAATGAACGAACGTTCTAATGAACGAACCCTGGTCCTGATCGCTACTCAGATCAGAGCAACACATTCATTCCATATTTTTCTGACAATATCCATGTGTTTATCTGTCAGCGGTTTGCCAAATGTCCCCAAACTGGTAAAGCTTGTTTTCCAAGAATTAAAACAAATCCTTTGGCCACTTGGATTAAGTTCAGGGTTAGATGCTAATTTATTACTTAATATCCCCATAAAGATTTAAAATCAAACCAAAACTTTTGCCAGGTCCTCATAAAGATGGTGTGTCAGTGTGTGTGTGTGTGTGTGAGGGAGTGTATGTGTGTGATCCTTCACCTTGTCCCTTCATCTTATTTTCTCACCCTCTCCACAACAGCTTGCTGACCTCTGACCTCTGCAGGCAAAGCACGCCTCTTGTTCCTCACGTCATTAGCATGATGGACACACACCTTGGATATAGATCAGACACACACACACACACACACACACACAACCCAGATGAGGGCAGGTCAGCTCATTAACACACTCCTCTCTGGCCTTCACACATGTGCTCAGCTGGTAATTGGGACTTCATCAGCAGCCAGATAGTAATTAGTCATAATTACCGATTGGCAGAAGCCCAAACTCTGGGGTTAAAGACTGACCTGCTGACTGAGTCGCTGACCTTTGAACCATGTTGGGAAGCCATTTTCTTCCTGCCCTAATTTGTCATTCTCAGGGTGATTTATGGGCCGGAACCCAACAGGTGACTTATGGGTTTTCCATGCGGCATTCTAGCCGATTATGAGCCCAGGGTGCTGGAATGTGCTTGACCAGAACAGGAGTGCTGTTCTCGCTCACTCTCGCTCTCTCTATTCTATTGCCTAATCTATTGGGGAAGTGTGAGAATCGATGCATTATTTCATATTGACGTTGCTCGCTGACCTGGCGACGGTATAAAGAGTTAAAAAGGTGTGCTGGTAGTGAACGCGGCGGCCTGATTTGAGTACACGTCCACTCCGGGTAGGAGTTCGGCCTCGTCCACACGGACGTTTGAAAGGAATGCCCTCAGAACGCCATACGCGTTTTTGCTGCACCTTGTAGCTGCGTTCGATTGCCGTTTCACTGGCGTGCGGTTTAACGTTCGCCAGGATCTCTGCACATATTGATACCAAGAAAATTCAGCGCTTATTCGACGCCATCCGAATGTGCAGCACCAGCACGCTGTTGCTGAACGCAACAACAACATCAACAACAACATTTATTTCTTATATAGCCCAAAATCACATACAGTACGTCTCAATGGACTTTGACAGGCCCTACAGTTCACACCCCCCACACTTGACCCTTCTGCACACAAGGAAAAACTCCACACAAAAAAAACTCTAGGAGAGAGAAAAAAAGAAAAGAAGAAACGTTTGGAAGGAGTGATACAGAGAGGGACCCCCTTCCAGGGTAGAGTGAGCCTGCAAGTGGTGTCAGTGCAGGGTTGGTGGTTATTTGTCCAAGAAGAGAAAAAATCCTACAGTTGTAGAGGTGGAGAAGCCCAAAGTGTAGTATAGAGCATCTGTTTGGAGGTACTGGACAGTGCAGAGAAGGTTCTAAAGTCCAGTGTTATGGCGTACAATATGTGTCTCCATTATGATGCTACTGGTCCATTTGAAGATCCATGAAACTTTAGTTGTTATGGTGCTGGAGGCTGTGGTGACTCTCTGGTTCGTTTCATGCCGGTAGTCTGTGTGCTTGATTTCGTGTCTCGGAGAGAACATACAGAAGCAGCGGCAGATGTTGGGACTGGATGACCGATACTGAAATATGTGGTTATAGTGGTATATTGGTGCTACAGTGACATGGCCTAACTAGCGTGAATTTGACACTGTCTGTGTTTGACGGGGTGACCGTGTGATAAAGTGGACTAAATAATTGACACTGTGTCTGGGACTTTAACAGAAGGCCAGAAAAACAGATGTGTTTTTAGTTTAGATTTAAACACTGAGACTGAGTCTGAGTCCCGAACGCCTGGTTCAGCTGTCCGTGTGAACGAGGCCTTATTTTTAAAAAATAATGTAAATGTAGGAGCAATTGTGGGAGGCATCAAAAGGCGTGTGTGTGTGTTGCAGGTAAAACCAGACGAGCGGGTGCTGGTGACGGAGCGGGGCCTGCTGATTCGCTGGCTGCAGCGCGCCGACGCCGGCTCCTACCTCTGCACGTCTCAGGAGCAACGCTTCACCCATACGCTCTTGCGGCTGACCCTTCGCGTCCTGGACCAGCCCGCGCGAGGCGGTCCCTCCGAGGGCGCGGCGGGGGCGGAGCCTCGGCAGCGCTACAAGGACTTCCTGCGTGCACTGAGCAGCCCGGCGCGGTCTGTGGACGAGTACTGTGAGACGCTCTGGCACAGGGAGAAGAAGCCGAAACAGAGAGGGAAGTGGAAGCACGTGCAGGAGCTGCGAAAGAGCCGGAACCGGCGCCACCACCAGGGGGAGGCGACGCGCACCACGCCCCTCTGATCAGGCTGTGACTTACACAGACTTCATAGCATCCACGATGTTACTATATTTCGCACCATAGCGCTTTTCCATTCGCTACTTCATTTATGTTAACGTAGGCCGCCGACTCCAGTCCGGTTCCGGGGGGGGGACCCTGAGCCAGGTGAAGAAGGTTGGGTTCAGGATGGGCAAAATGCAACGCAAGGGGTTGCAAAAAGTCTCTGAAATCTCATACAATTGCATACAACTTCCTCTCCTCTCAGCTCCTCAGGTGGATTAATAAGAGGCACAAGAGGCGGTTTTTTCCACGTCTCTAGTCCTTGCGCGTCCTCATCCACGTTCAGTGTCCGTTCATTAGAGACGCGTGATAATCCTATAATAACGCGCCGATGCTCCCACGCTCGTGTTCAGAGCCTGTAAATATTTGTATGACTTGTACAGAAGCCTGCATGTAGTAATGTGACTCCCGTCGTAGATGCGGACGCGGGATTTAAAGCCAGGAATGGCAAGACCTGACGGGTGACGTCCTGTTTATAACTGGGCCGCCTTCCAGAGCGGCTTTTTAAATTCCTCCTCAGCCGCTCACTGTTAAGAGCCTCGTTTTTGTATCTCGATTTGTTCCTTATTGTACATAAAACTGTTGTTTAAATAGGAATGCTATCGCTGTAATTAAATAAATGAAGTGAAACCCGTGGCACCGCCTCCTGTTTTGGGTTATTGTGTGGAAACTTCCGGTGTTTTCCAGGTTGAAGTTCCTGAAATGGACGAGTCTGCACTTTAGTTTCATAAATAATCATAAAAAAAGACTCGAATGTGAACCTGGGTGATGGAATAACAATTGATTTAATAATAATTTGATTTAATTTATCATGAACTCTGATCAGTTAAACAGAAAATGATTGAAATTATTGTGATCTTTTCTTTTTCAATCTTATACATTAAAACAATTCACAATAGAATTGTTTAAACTATTTTACTGTTGTTGTTACACTATTACAGTATACTGTCTCACACACACACACAGCTTCAGCTTCCGGCTCATAGCCAGACTCATTTCCAGATGTCTCAGAATGTCTTCAGATTTCTAGATCTTTAGATGAGCCTCATCAATCAGAGCCGTGAGTCACAATCCAGAAACGCTCACTTCCTGCGTCAGTGTAACATGCCTGGTATGTGTGTGTTCTGTTATTAGAGGCCAGTGCAGTGACGTTCCATCACATCACAGGGGCAGTGGTGGCCTGTAGCGGTCAAGGAAGCGGCTCCGTAATCGGAAGGTTGCCGGTTCGAATCCCGAGCCGCCAAGCTGCCACTGAGGTGCCACAGAGCAAAGCACCGTCCCCACACACTGCTCCCCGGGCGCCTGTTCACCAGGAGTGATGGTTAAATGCAGAGGAGATATTTCGTTGTGTGCACCGTGTATCACAATGACAATCACTTTCACATCTTCACATGAACCTTCCCGGAAGCCTTTCTGGATGTTCCTTCCTCTCTGCGTCTTCATCGCCGCAGCTCATTAACTGCATGTCCTCGTCCTTCAGTTCAGTCCTACATTCTGTCACTGCCATACAAATAAGAAGGAAAATGCCAGGTCCATTAACATCTTTCCCCTGTCCTGCTGGCCAGAGGGCCAGGAACCATGCTGAGGTGTTAGAGGTGACCCTCCACCCCCTCTGGCCTGGGATTAAACATCTTTGGGGTCACGTGTGTGGTCACTTGGGCGTCATTTTGCTTACTATAATCTCATGTGAGCTGCCCAGGCCTCCCCTGCTCCATCAGAAGAGGTCAAATGCTGAGGTGGACATGGTTCACCGCCACTCATCATTACCATTTCATCATCTTTAATCACCTTTAAAAGACAACGTCAGACACCTCTATCTTCGCATTCTTCGATTTACTTTCTGTGTCTTTTGCCCTCATTTTCCCATATGTACTTTATTTATTAACAATTATTCTAGATGTTTTTTTTTCTATTTTCTATTACTGAGCACCTTGAATTATAAATTAACTTGACGATTAATTAAGTATTTTTCTGAATATCTGAGGTGGGACGAAATAACATGAATAACGCTGAGCAGCAACATCAGAAGTCCCCGGTTCAGTGACTTGTAAAAGCGTCTCACGCTGTTCTGCCGACTCTGGGACGGTCTAGACGCCTGATTACAGAGTCAGGAAATCAGGACCGGCTCCCCCCTGCGGTCGCTGACCTGGTTCTAACCGCCTCACGCGCACCGCCAAACAGCCAAATACCAGCTCCGCTTTCATCGCTGTTCAGGTGGTGGCGGAGGACCGTCACCATCATCATCGCCAGCGCCGTTGCCTGCTGCTGTGCGCCAGGTGCCACTCTCCACGCCGCAGATGCCCCAGGGAGACCCCTGCTGCCAGGGACGAGGAGTAGCTGGCACCTCGTCCCCCACTTCACCTCCATTTTCCACGTCAGGCCGATGCACGGACCCTCCAACAAAGTGCGCAGCAGAACACACCAGAGATGAGCTCCAGCGCCAGACCTACAGGACCGACAGGATTTAATTCATAATAAAAGAAACATTCTCACTGAAATATTGAATAAACCCGGTTTATAACCCCCGTCTGCTCCTGCCGGCTCACAAAGACGATGAATATTTCAGACGATGCTTTTCGGAGCTCCTGAAAGAGCATTGTTTATTTATTGACCGTTGCGGAGAACATATCTCCTTATTCTAGCTGAGAATGTTCTCTACTGTTAGTAAAAAACACCCACAGACACACTGTTCTTCATGAGAACTTGATGTACCGCAGGTTGCTGTTGGTGATGTTTCCCCCGTCCTGTTCACCATGTATTAAACCCCTGTCAAGTGACGTCGTGCATATGTGTCTTTCTTCTTTCTTTTGGGAGAAATGGAGGGAGGTGGTCGTATACCAATTTATTTTCAGAATTCAGACTGTGAGATGCTTTGATTTGTTGAACAGAAAGTCACAAATCAGAAAAACTGATGATTAAATATGTGCCTGCTAGATGCCCATATAATCTTCCAAGCCACTTTTTAAAATGATTTATTTCTCTATTGTGGAATTTTGCAGGACCACAATCTTGTGATATTGTACTAAGTATGACTGTGCAATGACAATAAAGTCTTTAAAATGAACTTGAACAAGAAAGTGAAATAAACTTCCATAAAGTAGGTCCATCTACTACTGTATGTCCAGACCTGTCACGTTGGATTGACATGGCGAGGCAGTAGATCTGTATTGATGGCTGGACATGGCGAGGAAGAAAGACACATATGCACGATGTCGCTTGACAGGGGTTTAATACATGGTGAACAGGACGGGGGAAACATCACCAAACAACGTCCCGACAGCGAACACGAACTGGGAAGATTTTTACAATCATACACAGGTGAAAACAATCAGGAGACACAGGACCAACATGAAGCTCTACTCCAAACTCCAGACCTGGGGTTGACCGGATCGTGACAAGATGGTAAACCCGCAGCTCTCATCACAGGAGCATTTCTCACTCGTTCCCCGTTTTGCTAAGAAAAAGGTCATTTTCATCAGTGTGAGGCGTATCAATTCGTCAAAGCATCCAGAGCATGTGAATGCACAGTCCATCTGGCTATGTGCCGTTCGAATTTTCCACAAATTCCACAAAACTGCAATTACCTGAACAATACAAAGAAACAAAGAAAATTGTGCAAAAAGAAAGTGAAGTGACACACAGCAAAGCACACAGTGAAATGTGTCCCCTGCTTTTAACCATCACTCTTGTTGAGCAGTGGGCAGCCATGACAGCTGCCCGGAGCAGTGTGTGGGGACGGTCAGTGCTTCGTGGCACCTTGGCGGATCAAGACTCGAACCGGCAACCTTCCGATTACGGGTCCGTTTCCTTAACCGCTAGGACGCCACTGCCCCAGACATACACCTAGACACACATTAAGAATGAAGTGGGACAAATTTTTGTCACCTTACATAAAATTACCCACAACGAGATATCAAGCTTGATTTTAAATGTGTTCTGCAATGTTTGTAATTAATTTCACATCAATTAATTACCCTTTTTGGACCATTTTTGGCAGATTTTGTGCTGAAATAACAGTACATGTGTACATGAGTACATGTGCTTAATTTTTTTTTTCTAAATTAAATAATTGTTAAGATGTAAGACTTTGAAAATACAAACTCATGTGCCATGTCCTAAAACAACGCAACGGATTACATTACGAATGATGCCTAAAAGACAGAGGGTCACTTGTGTGGGCTTGACGTGATTGGTTTAATGAGGAAGACGCTGTTTTAAATGGGTCAGATGGCTTTTTAGAACTGCTGCACACAGGTTCAGATGATTGCGCTCGGATTCCTCCAGTGCAGCACCACAGATGTCAACAGACGCCTCAAATGCAACTGGTGGGGTATGTGTGCGCCCTTTAATACCCCTAAAACAACAGGGATGCAGAGGCACTTCCAGGTACATTCTTTGTAACCAGATTTGGCCGTTTTGAGTTGGCTGAGGCATGGCAAGATCCAGGTATGGAAGTTAATCTCATAACTGATGCATCGCGATGCAGACATGGTGCATCATAATTGCAGAAAATAAATGTTTACTAACATATTCGGTATTGACTGTGGTGACCTGATCTGAGTACAGCTCCACTCTGGCTAGGAGTTCGACCTCGTCTACACGAATGTTGGAAATGAATGCACTATGAATGAAATAAACCGATTTAGCTGCGGTTCGTAGCCTTGTTTGATTGGCTTTTCACTTGCGCTTGTTTGATGCTGTTTAACACCTGTTTGAATTTTGGCAGAAATTGATGCCAATAGAACAGACGCCATCTGAACGTGCAGTGGGCCGAATGCTGGTGCTGACTTAGAAAAATGGCCGACATTCAGTCCTGACACAACCAACGTCAGAAAAACGGCTGGTTCAGACGTTCATGTGAACGAGACTTTAAAAACTGACGTATTTACAGACACACTGTGATGTAGAAAAATTGACGATGCATCGATAATTGAGGCATTAATAATCGTAATCGAATCTTACATTTACACTTAAGGCATTTGTAGACGTCCTTTTGCAGAGCGACTTACAACGTGCTTCCAAGTTACCATGGATGAAGTGATCAATTCTGGTTCATTAGGACCCCCAACTATGAATACAATCTTTTTATTCACTCTGTTCTAGTTTCTACACAGAAGTCAGACAAGAAGAAGGTTACAAGTTTATCTAAATATTCTCTAAAGAGCAAGGTCTTGAGAATCTTGAGACCAGTGAAGATTCACAGCTCTACTAGACGCTGTAAGGTCATAGGATGGAATAGTTCACCTATGCGAGTCCCTCCAGATCCCTGTTTGTTTGATCCTTTTCGCTCACGTTACTTTGTTCAGAGTTTGACTCCAGCCTCCTGACATTCCTGGCAGAGTAAAGTGGGCCTTTTCCCCCGACTCGGTGATATGGACCAAACGTTCGGGTTTCTGTGAGCGATTCATCAGTGTCACCCCGGAGGCAGTGACAGCGGCAGGTCCGTGGGACAAAAGCCGCCTGTTGCGTCGGCCGGCCACACAGAGCCGGCTGCCAGATGAAGACGTCAACAGGTGTCAGGAGGACCGGGCCGGGATTGAAATATCAAGGCAGGGAGGTGTGTCTCTGCGACTGTATTACAGGGCAATTACAGTGCTACAGATGTTCCCCCGGCTCGGGTGTTGACAACCGACTTCTGCGCCGGGAGACGGAGGAAGAGCGATGGCGGCGGAGAGGGACGCTTCCTTTGAGGGGATGACAGCGCTGGAAACAGATAAGTGCCCCCGGGGGGAAGTGGGCCGCAGGAATGCGACAGGCAGAGAGAAACATTTGCTACCTGGGATGGGATAATGAGTACCTGCTCGGCCCGGCGGTGATTTACATCTCTCTCCAGCACACCTGAGACTGGCCACAACATGCGCGCGCACACACACACACACACACACACACACACACACACACACACAGTCTTAATGTCGACAAGAATTCTGCACATTTGTTTTCTCTTGAATCTAAGTGACTTCATTTCAGTCTTGTTTTATTAACTCCAGTGGGTGAATGGTGTAAATGTTTAGCTTCTCCAGACTATTAAATCAAGACAATTTCTACACTGGGAGCAACACACACAAATGTATGCATTCAAATGCATTCAAACACATCATAGCAACATATTTTTGATAGTTTAATTACTACTTTAATTTTTTTGTCATGGTCTAGTTTTAGTAAAAAACAATGTTAGAATCATGGCACAAACATTTGTATGAGCGATGGTGCCATGAAGACCTCTGCAGACCTCCACATCCCCGGCAGCGGCAAGTTTCTTTTATCTATCAAAGAAGGATGGGGGTTGCGGCCTTGCGCCGATTACTGGGGGCTCAATAAAACACCATCAAAAACGTCATCCACTACCCCTGCCCTCTATGCTCTCTACACTCTCTACACAATGCAGTCTAATGATCGGCTTCAACATCCTCATCAGTCAATATGAGAGCTTTGACATCCCCTTCGGACTGTGCGATGCGCCCGTGAAGTGAAGTGATTGTCACTTGTGAAACACAGCAGCACAGCACACGGTGCACACAGAGCAATTTGTCCTCTGCATTTAAGCCATCACCCTGAGTGAGCAGTGGGCAGCCATGACAGGCGCCCGGGGAGCAGTGTGTGGGGACGGTGCTTTGCTCAGTGGCACCACAGTGGCACCTTGGCGGATCGGGATTCGAACCGGCAACCTTCTGATTACGGGGCCACTTCCTTAACCGCTAGGCCACCACAGCTTTCTTGGATTTGATTGTTTCTACTAATGCCCCATCCTCCATCACCCAGTTTCTACTCTGACCTTCATTGCGGAGTGCTTCAGTGGGTGCTGGCTTGAACCAGCTACCTGCTTTGGGTGGAACTTGCCAACAACCTTCTCTGCCACCACAACCCTCAGCCCAATCAAGGTTTGTTCCAGGTAGCAACTGCGCATATTCAGCCATCAGGAAGCAGGGGTTGGAGTCCCTTTGGCACATCATGAGGTCCATCGCTGTGGTCAGGTGTGGCTCGAAACCTGCACATCCATCGCCTTGGCCAACCAGCTGTCCTCCAACCACTACCTTGACCATCATCTGCCCGGTCGACTATTCCATGCCAGGGACTGGGTCTGGTTCTCCACTCACCGTCTGTGCATCCACACCAAATCCAAGAAGCTTGAATCTCACTTCGTCCGCGTCCTCCACTGGGTCAACTTGGCCACCTGCTCTCTTTCACCATTGTCAACTCACTTTACTTTACTTTACTTTATTTGGCAGACACTTTTATCCAAAGCGACTTACAATGGGAAGACACCAGCAATTCTCGTTCGATTTCTATAGAATATCGAGTATACAAACTAAGAGCCCTGATAAGGCTTAGACTTGTCATTGAAGAGCATGCTCGGAGAGTGTTGGGTGCTAGACTAAGAAAAATTATAATGTATTTATACATTTTGTATTTGTTTGTTCAATGTGTATGCATGTGTATGTGTTAGATTTGTCTGTAATATTTTTGGAATAAGAGGGTTTTCACCTTCTTCTTAAAAGTGGTGATAGTCTCGGCTAGTCGTGTGGAGGAGGGCAGGTTGTTCCACCAGCCAGGGACAACAACGGAGAACAGACATGATTGGAATCGGAGACCCCGTGAAGAAGGAATTTTTAGTCTCCTTTCGTTTGCCGATCTGAGAGAGCGTGTAGGAGTGTATCTAGGTAGTAGTGTGTTGATGTAGGAGGGCGCAGTTCCATTTACAGCCCTGTAGGCAAGCATCAAGGATTTGAACTCAATGCGAGCAGCTACCGGGAGCCAGTGGAGGGAGGTAAGAAGAGGTGTAACATGGGTGTATTTTGGCTGATTGAAAATGAGACGGGCTGCCATATTTTGGATCATCTGGAGTGGTTTTATGGTGACTGCAGAGGCTCCAGCCAGGAGAGAGTTACAGTAGTCGAGTTTGGAGATGACCATTGCCTGGACGAGGAGCTGCGTAGCCTGTTGTGAGAGAAAAGGCAGAATCTTGCGAATGTTGTAGAGAGTGAACCTGCAGGATCTGGAGATCGCAGCAACATGATGGTTCAAACTCAGTTTGTTATCTATCCAAACTCCAAGGCTTTTTGCAGATGCCGTGGGTGTTAACAATAGCGATCCAATTTGAATTGAAAGGTTTTGCTGAGGAGAATTGTTGCCCGGAAAGATCAGAATCTCGGTTTTGGATAGGTTGAGTTGGAGGTGTCGCTCAGACATCCATGCCGATATGTCTGAGAGGCAGGCCGAAATTTTTGTTGCTATAGTAGCATCTTCTGGTGGGAATGACAGATAGAGCTGGGTGTCATAAGAGTGATAGGAGAAGCCATGTGATTGGATGATGTGACCAAGTGAGCGAGTGTATATTGAGAATAGAAGGGGGCCAAGGACAGAGCCTTGTGGAACCCCTGTGGTTACCCTAGAGAGGACAGATGTCTCACCTCCCCATGATACCTTAAAGGACCTGTCGTAAAGATAAGAGGTGAACCAATCTAGTACTCAAAACACAACCTTGTACATACACCTTGATTGTGGCGTATCATCAGCAGGCTTTCTCCTTTCTGGGCCACTGTGGTTGTGTATTACTTGTAATAATACAAGTTTCATCCATGCGTCTTCGATTAGAAGCTGCCAAGCAGCTATCCCCAGCAGACAAAAGGGATTAGAGTGTTTGTTGTGAGCCGTATGGGAATGATTATGTTGTGTAATATTTGATGTCACTCTTGGCCCACAGACAGATATTAAAAAGAGCTGGAATCGGGACTGAAGGAAAACATCTGAGCAGCATCATTAAAACGCAACCAAGAAATCACACGGTTTCCTTCTAAACCTAATCCGGTTCTGTATGTGTTCTTGATCACCAGTGCCATTGGATGTGGGCTCATGTGTCACACGCTTAAAAGCACCACTGGATGGCCTCTGGGCTCCAGCCTGACATGTGGCATGTTGTCCAATCACAAGCTCTCTCCTTGTTAGATGAATTACTGGTTACCTCATGAGAGCCTTTCAGAAATCTTAGAAATCCTAAAGGACCCCTATCGTCTCATTGTTCATATAAATTAAATTTTATGGGCCCAAATTAAAAGTTGAGAAAGTTGAGAAGCCTGTGAACAGGATGCTTGTGTTAAACTTGTGTTAATTAAATGGTTTTAGAAGGTAATTTTTAGACGCTTTCACACCAGGATAATCTTCTTGACCTGCAGTATTCTTCTAACTTTTGTGTCAAACTTTTGTGTGTTTCTGCTGGAACGAACATCAGTCAATCAGACCTTTAAAGGCTGATCTTTGACCTGCGGGTCTTGCAATGGACGCTGTGTGGGCCGTCACATCTTTCACATTGGTGCTCATTTCAATGTTCTGATGCTTCATAAGAAGGCTCCAATCCACAGCTTGCTAAAAAAGTATATCACAGAAGAAAAGAACTGAAGCAGCACTGTTCTGAACAGGATAACACATTAAAAGGAAAAAATGACTTATAGCCTAACCCTAGATTTAAAGTAGGGTGGTAGTAGCCTAGTGGGTAACACACTCGCCTATCAACCAGAAGACCCAGGTTCAAATCCCACTTACTACCATTGTGTCCCTGTGCAAGACACATAACCCTGAATGTAAAGTTTACATTGACTTCCAGGGGGGGACTGTCCCTGTAACTACTGATTGTAAGTCGCTCTGGATAAGGGCGTCTGGTATATGCTGTAAATGTAAATGTAAATGTAAAGTTTACATTGACTGCATTTATCAGACGCCCTTATCTAGAGTGTCTTGCTCAGGGACACAATGGTGGTAAGTGGGGTTTGAACCTGGGACTTTGGGGTCTTCTCCTCATAAGAGAGGCTACTACCATCCCCATGGATAACGTAGATAATGATGAAGATAATGTTGCTATAATATGATAAATAAATATTGATCTGTTAATATATATTTGATCTCTCGCCGCACTCAGACGCACCTGAAAAACCCCCAAAAGCCGAGTGAATTTCATTTTTAAAGCATGACTGATCATTTCATCTGGTTCACCCTGTACACATTCTGTGTGTGTGTGCCGGTCTCTTTCTAATATTCTTCTTCTCACTCGCTCTCTCTCTCTCTCTGTGGTGGTGCTGACCTGTAGTGTGCTGGCACAGACAGTTGGAGAGTCCCTGTAGACAAAGAGACGCCAGGCTGAGCTGAGAGCCAGCGGCCCATCTGCTGCCCTGTGTCACCTTCCTCACTTACCCAACACAGTTTTTACACACACTTACACGTGCATACAAACCACACACCTTCTGGGCTCAATAGAATATATCTATGTGTTTTAAATTTGATGTTAACACAGCTTCAACACACACACACACACACACACACACACACACACATATCTCTCAGAACGGACGTTATCACGCTTTAACACACCACTATTCAACACAGCCATTATCTATTATTACAACCTCCAAACCCATCCGCTCCTTCTCATCCACACTTCTCTCTGTACTCTGGACTCCTTCTCAGGAATAAGGAAGATTTCCTCCAACTCATATGGAAAATCGTCAGGAAATAAGCAGCTTCGATCAGATGATGGTGGATTTCTCAGCTCTCTGGAAGCTGCGGTTGGGAATGTAAAACCGCACCTTTCCGGTATGTTTTCTCTGGACGTGTCTATTAGCGTTGGAACCTGCGAACACTGCGGCTTGTTTTTGCAGCGAAGAGCCATATTAGTGTTGGACGCTGTCTGCACCAGGACCGCTCAGCCCGAGCTGCCGAGGACCCTGCGTCCAGGCCTGCCGCTGGATCTGAGAACCGCTGTTGTCTGCTGCAGCATGTGGAATGTACGGCAGTTGTACCAGGGCCATAACACTCTTTATAATCCACCTACTTCAGGGTTTGTGATTATGTAAAAAGTAAAAATTTAATTGGAGAAAACTGTTTGTTTTTACTCCGAAAAGATTAATTAAGAAATATTACTGCGCTCAGCATTTAATTAAATATAAGATAATCAAATAATTCTTTTCCTTTATGGTTCACTGAGGCCCTGCTCCAATGAAGTCGAGCCAATGTCCACACAGCAGCAGAAGCAGCACAACGTTTCATATTTTATTAAAACCGCAGCTCATCCACGGTCTTCCTGCCTTGTTTTTTACTATTTTCATTAAGAACTAAAAACTAAAAATGCTTCCCAGGTGGGCCGGTGGACCATCAAAAGCTTTTACTAAGAGATTGATAATGTGAGTGTGCACTTGAGGGAGGGATTGTGGGAATTAGTGACTGGCACAGGTATCAAGACCGAGAACTGTAATATTTCTGTCCACGCGGAGACGCAGAGAATGTCTCAAATGCTGTTTTAACCTCCCTCCACACCTAGCGGCTGCCCACTGCTCACCAAGGGTGATGGTTAAATACAGAGGACAAATTTCACTGTGTGCACCGTGTGCTGTGCTGCACATGTGACAATCAATGACTTCACTTTATAGGAGGCGCTGTAACGTTCCTTGATTGGAATCTAGTTCTCTGCGGCGAGTTAAATATGTCGTTGTTCTCCAGCCTCGGGTCTTTTCATTAGAAATGTGCACCGTAGAGTGGAGTTCGACCACGAACGTCTTATCCACCGTTGTTGAATGTAAGACCTGTTAAATTTACATTTACAGCATTTACCAGACCCCCTCATCCAGAGCGACTTACAGTAAGTAGTTACAGGGACAGTCCCCCCCTGGAGACACTCAGGGTTAAGTGGTATTAACCCCACTTAATGGTATTAAGTGGGGTTAGAACCTGGGCCTTCTGGTTCATAGGCGAGCGTGTTACACTCTAGGCTACTACAACCCATACAGGTCAGGTTATAGGTCAGGTTGGAGGCTGAGCCAAAACGTCAGCATTCTCACTCTGAAAATAACTGTTCTCTGTCCCCTGAAACGGTGTTTCCGTGTGGACTTAAGGTCAGATCGGATAGAAATTTGCCCGTTTTGGAGAAAAACCTTCCCGTGTGGATGGGGCATTTGACTCGGACCGCACCTGCTCCCTGGCCGGGGGGGAGATTTCAGCATCGCCTTTGATCTCCTCGGGCCCGGACCAAATGCCAGCTGCCCGCGTCCTCCGTGCCTGTTCCCGCCGCCACAAAACACCCATAACTCCGCGGCGTCCCCACAGCCGCAGACCTGCCCGAGGCGCGGCCGATTTCTGTTCTCTCAGTCGCGCCACACGTCTCACGTTCACGCCCAGCACCCTGTTCGCAGCCGAGCTCAATAAATACAGACATTCCTACCACTGGCTGCACTTTTGAGAAATGAAGTTGCTCTGATGGGTTTTTTTTTTTTTGAAGGCTGAACGTGTGGTAACCAAACCGTGGCGAATTTACCGCATTTATTAGAATGCGCCGAGCACAAAAAGACCATTGTGTTTGTGTCGCATGCGTCTCCAAGGGACCCCACCAAGCGAAATGCTAATTGCGTGTCGGAATGTTGAAAAGAATGTCGCTTAACGCCAGAAACCGCAGCCGAACAAACAAAGGGCGGGAACGCCTGCCCAGGTAAATGCCCCGCGGTGAGGACAGACAGGTGGGCCACAGGGGACACCGCAGCATCGTCCCTCATCAGAACCCGATCTCCTGTTTGTGGTTTTCGGCAGCGCTCCAGCACGACAACAGCGTGTTTTTATTTTTCATTAATATTTGACTTCAATGCCAAAGCAGTCTAACAATTCGTGCCCTTTTCTTGGCAGATTTATCCAGGAAATATTCGTAATGATGACCAGGATCATAAATCTCACACCCCTAACACCTCCTCAGATCAATTTGCCAGAAGAATCCCATGATGCACTGCATGCCTGTGATAGCTGATGACACAAATAGGAAATCATCCGCAGGCCAGACAATAAAAGCTGAAATGTGAAACTCATTTAATCGCATTTAACAAGGCTGCAACCATGGCAACGGGATCTTCCATCAAACTAATGAGTGGGGACTCAATTGGATTCGGCAATCTGATGTTGTGATGCTGGTATTTATTTGCCACACGCCTGCCAAAGTTTTGCTGTGTGCTCTGCTGGCAAAAAACAAGAGTATCGATGGACGCAAACGTGCTATTAGTTCCATTCAGCAGATGTTCCATCTTCACTTCAAAAATGACCCCCTTATGTACTGTTTTGAGCTGTTGGTGTGACATTGGCCTGCTGTTACACAATTGTGTCTGTGACCTGTGTGTGACCCTATATATGATGACTTTTGGAGTCTTTTGGGAACTGGCCTCCAACATCCATGACCTCATCGCACATTATCTGACAGTCAAACATCACTTCTTTGCCCTCTTGCAGTATGTTTCAGGCATTAAAAAAAATAACTTCTCGACCAGACGCACCAGCCGGCAGAGGACCGGTCCCCCCGCTTTGAGCTCGATGACCCGGGAGAGACTCTAATCCTACTGTGGATTACGAGGTCACTGAAAGTGAGTTTAGAAAGCAGTACTAACACCAGAGAGCAAGACTAACGTAGGCCAGTCTCTTTTCGTTCTAATCCCCCCCCCACACTGGCATGCAGTGAAATGTAACCCTGGCTAAGGGCAACGTACATCTGTATTTACGCACTAACCTTCCTTGCACATCCTCTCCATCTACCTCATACTGCAATTTTCCACTCCTTGCATATTTCTTTCAGTTTAAAAATGCAAAATTTAATATTCACATTTGCACACACACACACAAGTCCTCACGAACTATTTTAAAATTATTATTTTTTACATTAAACTCTTGACTCGGCATTTGTATGTGGAATTTTATTGTATAGATGAATGTCATTTCTTCTGTACATATGACAATAAATGCTTTGATCCTTTTGAATTTATTTGAGTACGATTCTATAAATCCTGCTGTCACTTCCATTAGAATCCTGATGTCATTGTCCTCTACAGTCCTCTGGTGGAGCTACATCGTCTATATGATTATAGGAAATCCACAGCAATTAACAGTAATTAATGCATCGCACTCGCTGTCCATGTAGAACTGCTGACAGGTGCAGGGAGCTGAAACTGTTATTTAACAGCTGTTTTTTAACACCGCGCCATTAATAAAGCCGCTCGCCATTCCAGCCTCTCTGGCCCGCGTTCAACAGACATTATTCTGCCGCGCCGTTAACGTCATAATCCAACGGCGCTGTGACAAAGAGTCATTCCCTCGCCAGGAGAGCGTGAAGGGTAATGTGTTGTGTTTGCTATTTGCGAATAACCACGCGGACTCTCGACACACGGTCTGCTTCTTTTCTTTTATTTCCGTATACCCAGAATCCCTTACAGCAACACCCACAACCTGGAACACACACAAAACGCACACTGCCCATGTGCATATGTAACATAATGTCCATGGCCCATGCCAGGGAGGTTGATGATGGGCCGTGATGGCCGCACGGGACAAGGAGGTGCTCGCATCGGGCCATTTGGACGCATAAATGCTCCGCAGATGTCCGCAAAACAAAACAAGGATAAATGAAAGTCAGGCTTTGCTGGAGCGGCGATGAGCAATAAAAGTCGGAGGAAATGTCTTCATCACCGGACCAGATGCTGCTTCACCTTCACTCACATTGTGCAAGAGAACGGCCAAGATCGGAAGTTTTTGTTTTTTTACGAGGAAAATCCGCAACGCAGGCACATTTTGTACGTTTTACAGCACGAGGCATGTTTGACGTGTGTCCTTATTCATTCGTTCAGTGAATTCCATGCATGTGTTTACATGGGACGATGACAATCAAGTGACCGATGCTCGGGACCATTGGACTCAACTCAAGCACATGCCAACGTCTGGGACATGCTGGCGGGATCTAATCCGGTTACTGTGCAGCACACTGTGTTTACCGCTAAAGAAAAGGCTGCAAATGTCACCATTCGCTCTTCATTCCGACGCTGCTTTTGACAGGGAAAGATGATGAATAATTACTTGGTGAACATTTTGCGTGGCGCGGTCTGCTGAGATGCTACTCTGAATAATTTATGTGAAAATTATGGCAGTGCAGTGAGCAAAAAGCAACTTATTATCTCAGCAAATGACAGTGAAGTGTGTGTGTGTGTTGCTTTAAAAATCTGTAACTGGGCCTGTTACATTTGCTGCGTTATATATATGTGTTTTTGAAAAGCTGCTCCTGTCAATCTGTTGTAGACGCTGTTTTGACGAAGTCCAGTCTGTTTTGCCAGTCAGTTCCTTCTAAACTTTGGGTTGAATTTGGGGGGGGGGTCAAAGGTCAAGGTCCCCACAACCTACCGTTCTCGTGAACAGGAAATATTTGGAACGCCCCCGGGGAGTTTCGTATAAATTTGGCACAAACGTTATCTTACACTAATTTATTGATGGATTAGTTTCCATAATCTAACTATAGAGAATTAGAACCTGGATTGTGTCACCCCGTAGTCCCTTTTCTGGCTCAGGTGTGTAGATGTGTGTTGTGTGTCCTTCCCAACATTTTCCATTTCAGGGACGAGGAGTGCCCTTCACCACCTCTCCATCACACCACCATATCATCCCCCTCTGTCAGAAGATGTCGCCCCGTCTTATCGCACACTCACACGCAGCAGGGCTCGAGGTTTTCTGCCTTGAATAGTTTTCCACCTGATTATATAATGTCATTTGTCTGCAAATGCCATGAAATGTGCTTTATTTCATTACCGGCTTATTTTCGGCCCTTCCTCTAAACGGGCCTGCATTATACTTCCATTACCAGATCTTGTGAGCTTTACATTTGGAGGAGCTGAAATGATATTTCAGTCATATGATGTGGGAACGTCTTCCCAGCCAGATCTGGAGCTACATGGTAGGCGTCTCTATCAGAGAGGGGCATTGGGAAAGTGGACTTTTGAGCCACTCCTCTCCTTCTTCCTTTAAATCTATTTTTAACCCCGGCGAAGCCGCAGAAAGTCGCTGACTGCGTCTCTGTTAGCGATCGCTGACAAGCCGCCGTGACCCCAGCCAGTTAACCTGTTCCGTCGTCCCGTCCCCGGAGTGACGGCCTAAAAATAAATCATCCTGGAAAACTGAGACGGGGTGATTATGAAGACATCCACTCGGCCTCTGAAGTCCGTTTGCTGCAAGGTTATCGCCCGTCCCTCTTAACCAGAGACGTGGTCAAGCATGCTAAATGAACCTTACTGAGTTTTTCATCAAAAGGGGAGGATCCGGTTAGAATGATTGACAGCTCCCTCTCACACTCAACTTCCTCATTCTGCATGATTTAAATCCCCTCCTGTCAATTTCGTATGTAATTAGTGGACATCAGAAATGCTCAATATCATTTACATTTACAGCATAAACCAGACGCCCTTATCCAGAGCGACTTACAGTCAGTAGTTACAGGGACAGTCCCCCCTTGGAGACACTCAGGGTTAAGTGTCTTGCTCAGGGACACGATGGTAGTAAGTGGGGTTTGAACCTGGGTCCACTAGGCTACTACCACCCTGTCGATATCTTGGGATCATGCCAACTGCTAAAGTAAACATGCAGACCATCGTTTTTGCTGTTATTACTGTGTTATTACAGTCGGGAGGAACGTGAACTCGTCCCCGACTCTGGCAACGTCGGCGCTCATCCCGCCTGAGTTATCTTGTGTAATGCACAGAGCTGCGTTTCATGACAGCGGCTTCAGGGGGAGCTGCGGTGGTTCACTGGCGATTTACGGCCCATGTGGCTGACACCGGTGCGGAAGAGGCGTGCGGTCGCACACGGCAGGCTCCGGTTACGGACCACACCGAACGCCGGCACCTTCATAATCCCCCCCCGGCGTGTAAACCAACACATCTCCTGTTCAGAAGCCGCCCGGCTTATGCAGTCGTCAGAATACTGGCTGCCGGTCGCGAGGGGTCTCCGCCGGCTGGAACCGTATTCGTGGATGAAACCCGACTACGTAAACGGCCTCGGCTTCGAAATGTTCCTCAAACGACAGGCAGAGGAGACGATGTGGCGTCACACCTCTCACATTTCTTTTCATCCTGATGCGCACCCACCCACACCTCTCCCGCACATGCTCAGACGTGACGGGTGCCCAGGTGGCAGGGCTGGGAATGCGGGCACCCGGCAATCCCGATACGCGCCTGACATTCTCCCCGTTTATAGTCCCGTTGCCTCGTTTCCAGGGAGACGCGAAGGTCGAAGGCCTGAGGCCTGCGTGCACCTCACGTCGTAAACCAGACTTTGGACGACTGCACTGTCCATTTTTTTTTTGCATTTTATTTTTTTTTTGCTGCTGTTGGACAGCAGGAGCGGCGCTCGGCGTCCCCCTGCGCAGGAGCCGGCAGTTTGGAGCTCCTCGATGTCGGAAAGACGGGCCAGAGCTCGGCGGTTTGACAGCAGGCTTATAATGAATACATTTAAAAGCCCGGCTTGCAGGGCGCGAGTCCAACGGCTAATGTGCGGGAGCCCAGAGCGGCCATTACCATCGCCAGGAGCCAACGCTGCAGCCTGCAACTTCGTATCTGATGTGTTCCTGATCTTCTCGTGCAAACTGTGAATAAGACATTCATTTCCTCTTAAAAAAAATGATTATCATTCTCAATTCAACCATTTATTTGTCTTACAGAACTAAAAAAAAAAAAACAGAATGGTGTTATTAAAAATAAAAAGTTTAAAAAAATTCTGTTGGCGTCTGTAGGCTTCTCCTGCAAAATAGTTTTGAAAGTTGTGTTGCCAGATATTCTTTAAGAAATGCCCCAATAAACACAAAAACACTACTGAAACCATGAGGAAAGAATTTAACTGCTGTGAGTTTTTAACATATTTAAATAAGAGTTCTCTTCCTGCATACCTACAAACAGAAAACACTTATGCAATTTAAAATCACTGTATCTGGCAACGCCGAGTGTAAGGTCCAGTCTCATCTGTTCCTGCTCTGATTATGCCGCTGCCTGCAGAAATCATGCAATTACAGTCATCTTGGGGCAACGTCCTCTACCAAACCAAACACGCAGACACATTATCAGCTTTTTAATTTAAGAATTCTGATTGGAGTGATCTGATCATCACTGCACTTCATCAATTCACTTAATCACCCCAAAATCTATGTGACTTTTGGGTACAGATGTAATCAGAAATTGTTTTTAAGTAATCTATTTCCTCTTGGGTCAACTGGCTGCTGTTTTGGATTGAAGAAGTTGTAAATGTGAATAATTGTTAACCTTTTTGCCATTTAAACCATATTTTGTGCTTTAAATAGTGCACAAGACATATACGGCTATATCTGCAGAATCAGTTGAATTTCGGATCATTAAATTAGTGCATCATCATTGTTATCATGCTGATAGCAGGTCAGTTGACTGCAAGCAATGAAATTCCATTCGCTCCATGTGACGTTGTGCTTCGCGGCAGTGTTTATTTGTGGAAGGTGACTGTGGGTGACAGCCGCGATGACGTTGAGACTGAGGTGGTCCCGTTACCCGACACCCATGTCTGCTGGACAGAAACCCGAGCCGCCTCGTATATTTTCACTGCTCTGACAGGAGCTATTCATACCGCCACCTCCCCTTGCAGATCTTATTTACGATGTTCCTTTCGCCCGCTTGTAATGTTTATTCTGTGTTTGGATGTTGTGTTTGGGCTCGATGGCATCCAGTGGTGCTTTCCACAGAACACCTTCAGTTCTCCCTGTCTTCTATCGTGGGGAGGTTCTTCCTTCATTTGATGTAGACGATTGCATTGAGGTCTTCATACTGATCGACGAGTCAGTGGTGCTCATATCCTACAGATGGACACAGATGTTGCATCATAGGATGAAGATGATCAATCACTTACATATATTTACAGCATTTATCAGAGGCCCTTATCCACAGCGACTCACAATAAGAAGTTAGGGTTAACTCAGGGTTAAGTGTCTTGCTCAGGGACACAATGGTAGTATGTGGGGTTTGAACCTGGGTCTTCTGGTTCATAGGCGAGTGTGTTACCCACTAGGCCACCACCACCCTACATATTGACCTGTAGTGACTTTCCCTCTATTTCCGGTTCCCTTATTTACTAATGACAGATTGTGGAGCTGGACCTCGACTCCTATTGGAAAAGTGCACTGGTGGCACTTTTGTGGTCAGCGCTCCTCTCAGGACAGTCCCCTTGTCCTTGGTTTCCCCCCCCAGATCCAGAAGCCGTATCCATCACTGTGGTCTGACCTGGACTGGCTCAGCATGTAGAACTGGAGCGTCCCGGGGGGATGCAGGACGGGTCTCTGCGTCTTGTCAGATTGAGTTTCAGCCGTTTTTTTTTTTTTTTTCGATTTCCCTACAGGAAGCCGGGGTCCGATGGACAAAGGCGTGGCCACTCCCTGCAGACTTGGGTTCCCAGAGCAGTTTTTATTGTGCTCTGCCAGCAGATGTTGGCGTCTGGGCCAGTGGGCGAGTGACGAAAAGCACGGCCGACCACTGAGACCAAGTATCAACAGGAAGCGGTGGATGGACAATGTCCCCGCAACAGACCTCCAGTGCCTGAAGGTCATCGGCGTGCCGAGGTGAACATTGCTCTTTTCCTTCCCCTTTTATGGGTCCAGGTGCACATCCATGCACTTCCTGACAGGGAGAGAACGGACCCTCTGTTCTGCGTGCATTGTCCCACGTTGGATTCAGCTGTTCAAAAGCTGTTCTGTCTGAAGTACAAAGACATTCTTGGTTGAAAATGTCCCTGCAGAGAGGAACAGAAAACAACACAATGAGAGAGAGAGAAAAAATACAGCATTGTGAGTGCCAACCACAAAATCCCCACAATTGTGTCCCCCAGCAAAATGTCTAAAACTAGCAAAAGTGACAAAAAAAATTCATTTCTAATCACTAAACAAGGCCAACGACGACTAGAACATAGAACTGAGTATGGCAGACATGAGTAAAAATATATGACTAACAGGTTGAAAAGTTTTTGTAATTTCCTTGTGTGCCAGCAGTCATTCGAGACTCGGCTGCATGTAGGAAAAGTCCTGCACAAGGTGTGTGTGTTCTTTCATTGGGCAACGGTCGGTTGGTAGTAGCCTAGTGGGTAACACACTCGCCTATGAACCAGAAGACCCAGGTTCAAATCCCACTTACTACCATTGTGTCCCTGAGCAGGACACTTAACCCTGAGTGTCTCCAGGGTGGTAGCAGCCTAGTGGGTAACACACCCGCCTATGAACCAGAAGACCCAGGTTCAAACTCCACTTACTACCATTGTGTCCCTGAGCAGGACACTTAACCTGGAGTGTCTGATAAATGATGCAAATGTGTCTCCAGGGGGGGACTGTCCCTGTAACTACTGACTGTAAGTCGCTCAGGATAGATAAATGTCGGGATTCTGGGTGCCCAGAAGGATCACTAACGGATACGATGCCCTGAAGATCCAGTGTAACACCATCAACTCCAGCCGGTTCACAATTCCACACCAGACCCGGGACAGGAGGAAAGTTTTAGGTTTTAGTCTGTGTGTGTTTAAACACGGCTGGACACATGGCCTCTCTGTAATAACATGCAAAGTGCTCTCAGCGTTTCAGCCTAATTTACATTAAAGAGCTTTACTTAAAACCATGTGTACCAGATCTAGAATGTTGTTCAGCAACTTAAGTACACGCACCAGAACCTCTTTGTAGGTGGCTACCAATCTAGAAGGGTTCCTGCAGGAGACCATTTCCTTGTTGGTGCTCCTTGGTGGCCCTGCGCAGCACTGCTCGCTGCATCTGCTTCATCAGCACCGGGAATCGGCCTGTTCCGAATAAGAAGCCGGTTTCCATCCACGGAGCATGCAGACGGGGCACGGAGCAAGGCGTCTGGTGGGGTGACCCGTTTCCTGTGAATAATGTTCATTTCCTGGGCTGCCTCCTTCCTTTAGGGTCTCGAGTAAATGTCCTCCTCCACCTAGGGGGAAACAATAAAGCGTATCTTCATGAGAACGTTGTTCCATGGCCGACATTCTTTCCGAACAAAATGACCTCCGAGATTTCTTCTGTCACCTCGGGAGCCTTTCCTGACCAGTGCGGCCGAGGCCTGCTGGATGCCGACTCATTCACATTCCCACAAGTCCAGCCACACCCTGCAACCTCACAATTCACTCAGCAAAGTTATCAAACGTATTCTGAGACATTCGTCCTGGAATAGAATCCATTTTGAGGGGAAGTGGCTCTCTTGTTTGTTGCAGAATGCAAGATGTTATCTGATGAGAAACGGAATGTAATGGACCAGAATACCCGATTTAGGGGAAATTCAAATTCATGGAGAGAAGAGCTGCATTTTATGCACTTAAATATAACTCTTACAAGCGTTTATCACGTAATTATTCCTCTTGCTTGTTTTGTGCTTGGTGTAGTTTTGGTAGTTTGTGGACGGGATCAAGGCCAGTTCAAGCTGTAGCCTACATCATGATGCGAGGAGGTTTAAATTGTCCAAAATGAGGAGGAAGTAGTGTGTGTGACAGCTGTCAACCATGCCTACTGTTTTAAAGATGTTGATAACAAGATAGTTAAGAGTTCATCCTCCTCTACTTACAGATAACCATCAAGAAGACACTCCTAGTAGCCTAGTAGGTAACACATTCGCCTATGAACCAGAAGACCCAGGTTCAAAACCCACTTATTACCGTTGTGTCTCTGAACAAGACATTTGAAGTTGATGTTGAACTTTATTGTCATTTCAGATGTATACAGTAAAGGCCAAAAGTTTGGACACCTTCTCATTCAATGTGTTTTCTTTATTTTTATGAACATTTACGTTGGTAGATTCTCACTGAAGGCATCAAAACTATGAATGAACATGGAGAGAATGGCAAAGCAGTAATCAGAGCAAAGAAAGTAGAATATAAAACATGTTTTCATTTATTTCACCTTTTTTTGTTAAGTACATAACTCCACATATGTTCATTCATAGTTCTGATGCCTTCAGTGAGAATCTACCAATCTAACAAGTAGACAACAATCAGACAGGTGAAATGAATAATAAATGTGCAAAGTAAAATAGTGCAAACATTGCTGTCCAAATGGAACTGTGGAATCATATTACAATATAACAGAGGTAGTATGTGTGTGTCAGTCCAAAATGTTGAGTCCCTGAGTGTCTCCAGGAGGACTGTCCCTGTCACTACTGATTATAAGTCGCTCTGAACAAGGGCGCCTGGCAAATGCTCTACACGTATTCCGGATGTTCTGCATTTTTAAAAACAGGGCTCTCAGTACCATGTATTAACCCTGGCCTGCCATCCCAGTCCACCACTCTCCCTGCTGTTTGTTGAGCACCTGGCCATTTGGTCCTGGGCCGCAGTGCAGAGTTTGGAGTTCAGCGTCCTGCTGGTTTTCCCACTGAGCGCTAATGACCCTGAGCCGGTTACAATAACGTCTCCCCCTCCTGACCCCGCTCTCGGGCATAATGGTTTTACCACTTGCCCGCCTTTCGCTTTCATGGCCCTCTGTGGCAGTGGTGACTGAGGAACCCCTGTCCCGTCGCCGCCGTAAATCACTGCCCACGGCTTCCAAACCCGCCCCGGTCTGTTCCGTGTTTGCTTCTCCGGAGCAGGTGAAGCGTTGTGTTTGTGGTGCGGCATCGCCGAACGTGCCGCGAAGGTTGTAAATCAGCCATGGCTACAGCTGCCCCGCCTTCTGTTGCTGGCCGATGGGTGTCCCTCGTGTGATCAGGTTCTGAACAGGAGCACCTTCAGACAAATAAAAAATACTGTGATAAAGCCACATGAAATATCTTCGTCAACCAACCTTTATCACTTGACCGAAATAATATGACATGCAAAGTAAATGCTGGTAATGTGACGATAATTATGACGATGCATATCATGTCATATTGTTGATGGACAAAAACGAGTTGAGGCGTTATTTCCGTTCGTTAAATTGCGTTGTTATTATGCATTATTACTGTTTCCTGCGTCTTCTGCGTCTCCCTTTTTCTGCGTCACTTTCTCAATTCCTGTTTGTGCATTATTTCAGAATGTTCAGAATGCTTGTAGTGGGCTATAGATATATGCTGGTTAGTTATCAGATGGCTGGGAGAAAAAGTTGAAGATACCTTCACTCTTTAAAAGTGGAATAGAAAACAGAATGTTTGTCAAAAGACACAGGAAGAAATGCGGCCAGTGGAATGGATGTAGACTATAAGGTAATAATAATATAATAATAAGATATCCTTGTTTTAAATATGAAATGTTTTTTGTTTATTCTTCAAGATACTTGTACTATATTGACTGGATTAAATAGAATTGCATTACTAAAATGACTAAAATTACAAGTTTCCTTGACTAAAACTAGACAAAATGTCATCAGTTTTGTTGACTAAAACTACACTAAAATATCCCTGAATAATTCTTACTAAAATAAGACTAAAATGCTCAGACTTTTAGTTCAAATGAATATGGACTTGACTGAGACTATTAAAAACACTAAAATTAAGACAGAACACCGAAAACAACTTTATGCACCGATGGCCTCGGCAGGGAGCACGGACCGCTGCCACCTGCGCATCGCATGGCCTCGGCCTCATGAGAGGATTCTCCTGCCGCCAGCCCCGTTCGTACAGTTCAGTGGTCCGCAGAGTTCAAAACAACAACACCGTCTATGGATACGGAGTTTCCACCTCCGGAGCGCCGCAGCTACTTTCCACCTGTGCCACGTTTCCATCTGGGTGGATGTCGATAGCATAGCATTACGCTTATTTACATAATGCATTCATAATAATGAATTCATAAAGGTGCTCAACAGCTGAAACAATTTAATATCACTGTTGCCTTATTCCAATTATTTATTCATTGATTTTCAATTTCACCAAAGGTTTAAGGCATTGATGTGTTTGTCAATTAATATACTTGTACATACTTGTAATATACTTGCTCAGGAAGTTTATTTACTCTAGTTGGGTATTTTATTTGACTTTAATTGTTCTTTTTTTTACACTTCATTCCTGTCTTTTTCACCTCTCCCTGGCTTCTCCATGACGTGTCAAGGTCGGGAGGTCGGGAACAGAAGCCCTCTGGGGAAACGGCTCCATTTCTCACCCCTGAATGGGCTGCTTCCTGCTGGTTCAGCTCTGGGGTGTGGAGTTAACTTTTAAACCCGGGGTCCGGGGTTCCTGCACCTTCAGTAAATCACACTGAGGTCCTGCAGCGATTGTACGACGTAAGAAATCATGCCGTCCGGAATGGCTCATGAAATATGAGACTCCGTCCGGGTACTTCAGGTTTCTTGCCACGAAATGGTGACAACGGCTGAATAAGACATTAACGTCACCATACTGTGAACTTTCCAGACCGGGCTGCACCTACAACATACTACCTGCCTTAGGCCTTCAGCACACATGGAACAGTACTGCATGGTCCCATCTGCTCCACATTGGTCAGCCGCTTTTCTCCACGTTTTGGGGTATAAAAAGTCAGTTAATGTAAATAGTTATAAAGCTGAAACAGCAAAAGTTCTACCAAGGTTCCATATCTTAATTAGCAGTTGTCCTTGAAATCACCAGCCATAGGCTCTTCCATGCAACTCTAGACATATATATGAAATGGGCTTATGCCGAGTTTAAATTTAAGACCTGGACGACCAAGAAATGTTTCAGACAGAACTTGTTGGATACGTAGGACCTTAGCAGACTCTGGAGTGGTGGTCCACCTGAACAAATATGACCTTCGTGGTAGAAGGCAGCAGAAGAAAATCTTCTCTTGCGTCCTAACCACAAATTTGAAAATTAGAAGCCTTTTTGTAGAAATGGGCGCCTCTCAACCTGCTATAAATAGCACTTACTTACCACAGGAAGAGTTACCATGTGCTCTTTCATGTAAATGATCATCTTTTAGGTGATCGGGTGATATTCTGCTCAATTAATCACAGCAACGGACTAGACGCACATCCATGGTCTTCATTAGATCCGAGATGGTTCGAATGAAGAGAAGGTCGATAAACAGGGGTGGCGGTCACCGGAAATCAACGGTGGCAACTCGAGACAAGGGACAGAAAGAGTGTCTGGAGAGGGAACGTCCCGTCATCCCCCATTCACACTGACTGTTTCAACCATCTGACCCTGTCCACTGCAGCTGGGAATCGGTTGCTACTGACATTAGCCTACACACACACACACACACACACACACACACCGCCATCTTGAGCAGCACTGTGTCTGATTCTAGCCTCCTCGCTCTGACGTTCAATCACCCAGTGGTTTTCATGTCTGATTATTAATATTTTGTGTCCTTTTCTGAGTGACTCAGCACATTCACGCTCACACTTTTCCCACGATGCAGCACATCTAAAGTAGGGCAGCAGGGCCATGTGTCACTTTTTCACAGTACACAACTCCATCACACACACACACATACACACACTCATGCTCAGGGTGACAGAATAAGAAAAATAGAGTTTATAGAGGAATAAATGGAGCACGAGCGTAAATAGTTAAAGAAGAGGCTTGAAAAAGACACCTGTGGCACCCATCATGTCCCTACCATGCTGTCTCCCTCATCCTCCTGACCCCTCTGTCCCCAGCCTATCACTTCCTGTGACCTGTGATCCTCTTCCTGGGCTGGAGGTCAGTCAAGCGTCACTTTGTTCTCTAGAAGGCTTCTTCTCAGGCCTGACAGCAGCGCAAATTAATACGCTAATAAGCAGCAATTTGCTGCTTCATCCAACAGCACTTCATATATGACCGTGACTTGAGAAAATCTGCTGCAAACATCTCAACCCGGAAAGTGGACCTGGCGTTTTCTGCCAAGGTGCAGCTGTTTATGGTTTATTACACCACGCTGAAGGACACGTTGGGGGAAATGAGAGCTCCTCCATCACCAGATTCATTTCCTTTCTGCCTTTTCCACGTCCCCCCGATACAAACTCAACACGCAGAAAAGGTCACACGTATCAGGGCTTCGAGTTCATTTCTTATGAAACCATTCATACTCCGCCTATAAAACAGAAACACAATAATGTAATAAACGTGCCGTATGAAGGCCCGCAGTTACGAGTTCTTTAGCCGCTTCTTATAAAAATGTGGTTCTTTAAGTTTACAGAGCAGAGTGGTTTTAATTTGGAGCCGACCGCGAATCTGCCGACAGCTTCATGCAGAGGATGGAGGGCAGGGTGGGTACCCAGATAACCACCAGATTGTAATTATCAAACGCCGAAACCCCCCCGCACAAACGCTTTTGCAATTCTGGGAAAATGTCACATCATAATCGAAGGATTTCATGCAGATTTGATTAGATTTGATTCCCACAGCTCCCGCATATCACACCACTTTCCTCTTCATATCATCCTTGTGCATATTAAAGTCATAATTTTTCTGTGATCAGGCTCAGAACCAGCTGCGTTCCGGGTTCTGCATTCTCAGTGCTGTTGCATAACCCTGGCACAAGTGCGTGGGTCTCTGACAACTCATCCCGGCATCAATATAAACCTCCAGGAAATAATAAAATGGGTCCCGTTGTAGCCAAATAAAAAAAAAAAAAAAACACACAATAAAAAGAATTACAGGTGCAACTGTCTCGAAGCGTCCCTGATAGCTAGACAGCTGCCTAGCCCACGGTCATTAGCTTGTGTTCATTAAAATACACCGAAAAGCTGTTCAGGCATCAGTTGAAAGTTTAGGAAAAGATCAGACAAGATCAGATCAAGCTTATTTTAGTTTTTGATTTTTTTTTTTTACTTTGTAGCTTTGTATCCCAGTTCTGACCAGGGTGGTAATAGCCTAGCGGGTAACACACTCGCCTATGAACCAGAAGACCCAGGTTCAAATCCCACTTACTATCATTGTGTCCCTGAGCAGGACACTTAACCCTGAGTGTCTCCAGGGGGGGACTGTCCCTGTAACTACTGATTTTAAGTCGCTCTGGATAAGGGGGTCTGGTAAATGCTGTAAATGTAAATGAGCTATCTGTGCAAAAATGTGCCTATAATGTGTCAAGTTATACTGTACAAATACAAATAAATATTTTAATATATATGTTTGAACTGTATGTTTTTTTGTGCCATTGGTTGCTGTACATTTTATTGAATTGTAATATGTTTCTTTATTGGTTAATTTGCCGATGGTTGGTAAGATTTGAAATCAGTGGTTGAACATTATTGACCACCGCTGGTCTCACGGTAACCAGCAACAGTAGAATGCAGACAAAAGGGGTGTCTGTTGTGCCGGCGTGGTTACTGTCAGCAGCGCTCTGAATCTTTCTCCCTGAGTCACCGCTGGCAGCTGCGGAATCCATATTTCTCCCATTTTTTTCCTGGACGCCCCCTTCGAAAGCCATCATCCTCGAGGTACAGCGCTGTGACGAGAACATGCCTCCATGCCTCCATACCTCGCCCGTCAGGGTCGAGTTTCCGTGGGCGGTGAGCGATGGCCTCGTTGGGAATTCGCCGTCGAGGCCCGGACGGATGCTTCAAAGCAAAGCCTAATTGGAATTACATGGGAATCTCTCCTCACTAATGACGCAGGGTCTGCCATGGACGGACGCTGCCAAGCAAATGACACATGGTCATTTTGCACTGGCTGATGGCTTACGCCTGTCTGTAAGAGTGTGTCCGGCCTGCCGGGCCGTGAGTGGACAAAAGAAAAAATGATATTTCACCGGGTCTCACTGCATCACCCCTATAACTTGTATCAATCTTTGTTGGGCAAAATGGCAAACAATTACAACATATTTTCCCATACTGACTGACAACTTGCTCATCATTCTGTATATTCCAGATATACTGTATAATGTCATAATTGAATTAATTTATATAGCAAAATATTTAGAACCTTCAGATTTTAGAAGCAGTGCAATCTAAACTTTGTAAAATGTTTTTCTGTTATTACCATAGCAACCAATTTTAAACAATTTTGTAAATGTAATTGTGCTTTGCATCACTTTAACTCGTTCACTCATACACGAGCACAACCGCCTGAATCCCGCTGGGCAGAAACTTACCTGAATTTATTCATAATAATAAAAATAATAATGTGTGTTAGACGGATCATCCTTTATTTAAATTCACATCTCTCGTCCAATCAGAATGGCCTGGGTTTAAATGCTTCATCTCTCAGCCCATTGACGTCTGGACAGGTATTTGCCTTTGGGGCTTGTCTTTAAGCGGCCGCGGCCTTCTTTCTCTGTCCCAAGTGCGGGCGCTGTATTATTCCCCCTGACATCTAGGTCTGTTTGAAAAATGACGGCTTCCAGTGCCGTGCAGTGACGCTGGGTTCTGCTGCTGACCCAGTTCACTGCAGATCACGTAGGAACAAGTACACGGCTGTTCCTGTGCTTTTTAAACCAATGAGTCACTATTTGTTTAATGCCTGGTGTGTGAGTGTGTGTGTGATACGTGTGTAATCTCAGTGGACAGATTATGACGTATGAGGCAGTTCTCAGGTGTGTATCAGTCCCCACCTTCCCATGGGACTCCGCAACCAATCGCATTTCAGAGCTGTTTCCAAGAGGCACCTGTGTGTCTGTGTTTTTGCATGCATGTGTGTGTGTGAGAGAGAATTGATATGGGTGCATTCCATATTGGTGTGAAAAAACACACACACACATGCACAAACACATTGTGATCTAACTCTTGTGAGTATTTATTTTTGCTGGGTTGTGATTTGTGAGGTTCGGGGTTCGTACTGCAACAGGTGCATTTCTTGAGGATTTCGTTGAATTGTGAATCTGGCAGCATGCTTCCATTGCCAGACTTTAACAAGGAGGATGTTTATCGCCTGTTGTGTATGACTGGGACCCTTAGAAAGGGCCGGACTGCACCTGCGAGACCCACGTCTCCAGCATAGCAGGTTTTGTGGGGTGTTCCTGGCATGTAGTGGCTAAAACCGAGCAGAAGTAGTCCAAAGAAGGACAAGAGTGGCTGTGCTGATCCCAGTCCCCTACTAAAAGTGCCCCAAATAAGCGCGTGAATGTCAGGACTGGACCATGGAGCCATGGAATAAGAATAATCTAAGGCACAGAGGTGGGTTGAGTAGTCCAAAAATCTATTCAAGTATGAGTAGCGTACAAAGAAGTCATCCAAAGAAGTAAGAATAATAATAACGTATTAAAATAGTATTTATGCTCATAATATGTGCTTACACTGTTGTATTGTATAAAAAAGCTAAATGATAATGCTAATTCCTTCCGCTAAATGAAATGTTCAGTGGTCTATTTAGCTTATGGTGCCATTTAACAAAATGAAAGACTGAGATTCTGTATTCTTACTTTAACCTTTGCTTTTACCTCTAGAGACAGTCGCATCAGTGCTAAGAGGTGTGTTTGTAGCGCTATGCCGCCACGGTTAATGTGTGATCATGTGACCGCACGGCTAGATGTTGCTCAAGCTGAATGGTGAAGCATGGTCACGTGTCCAATCAACAGGCAGCATTTGTCAGGCAAAAACAAAGAAAAAAGTTTTTATTTCACAAGTAAAGTAAAATGTATGGTTTTGTAAACCTGCTCTCAGAAGTAGTGTTTTTCTGTGCATAGACACGTTGGCGCTGTTGGACTGCCGAAGGTGCAGACTGTGACACCAGATGAGGTTTTTTTTCTTCCGAACGTTCAGTATTATAGTCTGTAGGGCTCATTCTAGTGCAAATGGGGTCATTGTGAACGGCTTTTCTATGCAAAATTTAAACTGATTTTAAATAAGACTTATTTATAAAATACCAATACGAACCCGTATAATACCCTTATACAGATGTCCTACGAACATATATACTGGACATTCGGAAAATGTTAAAAAAAACAACGGACGTGCAAAGATTAACTGTTTCAACATGTCTTTGGCAGTGGAAATATTCATTCATTATTTCAATTTCTTGCACTTGTATTAGACGACCCCATGATGTTCAAAAAAAGTTATCAAGTCCAGGTTTGACTGCACATTAACATCCAAGTGGGGATCGTCCCCCGGGCACCTGTCATTGCCGCCCACTGCTCACCGAGGGTGAAGGACACATTTCGTCGTGCGCCAATATAGACATGATCTGCACGTACATTGTTTATTAGGAAGTGCATGTAACAGGAGAAATGTAACTTGTTACTACCCACCGTTGCGGAGCATCATGAGAGAAGAGTTCATGTTGACGTGACCCCCAGACCCTCTTGATCTCCCCAGTCTCATACATGGAAAGCCTTTAGAATTGCAGAAACCATCTCCGTACTCTTCTGAGCACGATTTTGCCTGAGGAAGCGGCCCCTCGCATCATCCATTTCGGGGGGGAAGGGCAGAACGGCTAGCGAAATATCTCGGCTGCTTCCAAACGACCTTTAAAATAAAAATCTCGGTTAATTGCACCGATCAGTCAGCGTGCATGGCAGCTGAGATGGCGGCGTGTGTGTCCGTGCATGCCGAGCGGGTGCAAGTTCTCCACGCTGACGACGGGGCATGGATTTCGCTCGGCATAGCCGGGACATAGCGCTTAATTAAGGCCTTTAAGCACAGAGGAAATTACCCAAACGATGGGCGCGCTCGCCGACTGTGGCGTAATGAGGGAATCCGGGCCGAGCGGCGGCCGTGCGGCTCAGGCATGTGTCCCCGTATGGCCATTAGGAGGAACTAGATCTCGTCCAGCTGTCCTGCCCGTCCTTTACACGCTTCTCCCTTTCACCCCCTTCAGCACACAAGGTCCTGCTGGACGTGTGAAGTGTGTGAGGGCTTCTCATGAATTGCCTCATCTCAATCGCTTTCAGAAGAGGATTTTTCCAGAACCTACATTTACAGCATTTACCAGACACACTTATCCAGAGCGACTTACAATCAGTAGTTACAGGGACAGTCCCCCCCTGGAGCAACTTAGGGTTAAGTGTCTTGCTCAGGGACACGATGGTAGTAAGGGGGAGTGTGTTACTCACTAGGCTACTACCACACCTCGGATTTAGATAAAAATTATCTATTTGAAACCTTTGGAGGCTAGAGGCATCCGTCAAAAAGAATCCCATAAACCGACGGACACTTTTCCAGACAAATACTGCACGTCCAGACATGGTTCCAGTGCATTTGGTGCTGTTCCATGCAGTGGTTATGGAATCATATGCAATGCTTGTACTTTTTTTGCACACACGTCAAGGCTCACATGCAGAGGGCGGGAGCGGATGGCTTATTGGCGGCCTGATGAGGGTAACGAACGTTTCCTCTTTAATTAGAACCGCCCCGCCACCGTTCCACCCCGTCAGCAGAGAGGTGGCGATTACGGCTGATTTAGTGCCTGCCGACTTCAAACACTCGGGGGCTTTTATGAAGAACTTTGTGGAGCAGAGCAGTCAAGATACGTCAGGGTGAGTGGCCAGAAAATGTGCCAAACGGAGAACAGAAGAACTATGTGCAGCGCATTATTACCTGCAGCACCGGAAATAAATAAAGATCTATTTTACAAAATGCCACTGGACAACGGAGCTGGCCTGGACGAGAAATAAAAGGCAGTAGAAGAAGTCAACCTTTCTAGTCTCCATTTTATTTCTTAAAGGAATATTTTTTACCTAAAAGCTGTGATAAGGTGGTAGTAACCTTGTGGGTAACACACGTCTATGGACCAGGAGACCCAGGTTCAAACCCCACTTACTACCATCGTGTCCCTGAGCAAGACACTTAACCCTGAGTGTCTCCAGGGGGGGACTGTCCCTGTCACTACTGATTGTAAGTCGCTCTGGATAAGGGCATCTGATAAATGCTGCAAATGTAAATGATAGTAATAATTAATAATTCTACAAACAAGCCGCCACGGGCTTTTACTCCAGGAGCGGCGTGCACATATCTGTGATGAATGGGTTGATGGTTTATGATTCTTTATGCGAACTGAAATAAACAGATCCAGCGAGACACTTGCTCTACCGCCGCACGCGAGTGGGTTTTTGAGGGAAGGGGGCGCGGAAATAAACCCCGGAATGGGTTCCGCTGGGAAAATAAAGCAGTCGGCGCTCGGTTGTGTATTTATTCTGTTCAGTTCAGGTTACCCCCGGGGGTGGGGGGGGCGGGCGGGGGAAATGTTTTGGCTCTACGCAAACCAGCCATCAGTCACCGTCGGGCACAACCGTCGCATTCATGGCGTGGGCGCGCTTTAATCTGCGGCCTTTTTGCCCGGGATAAAAGCCCTGCATGCAGGTACCTTTCCATCCCAGATTCCGGCCCGGCGCGCTACGCGGACGTGTAATAGCACGCGCTGCACCATGGAATCTTTCTGTAGGCGGCACGCATGGAGGCACTTAGGCCGTTTCGGGTAATTGCTTCCACTTTTGGTGAAAGCGGTGCGAGGCGTAATTTGCAGAGCGGAGGCCCTGGCGTAAAGGAACATGCTACCGGCTAAACAGACGCTGAACGGGACATGGCTTATGTCAGGGAAACAAAGACCCCTCCAAATGTCTGGTGACGGCAAAAAAGTCCGTTTGTTTGTGGCCCTGCAGAAGTAAAATCCTCTTTATGCAGTTTAAGTGTGGGCTGCACAATCTTGCAGAATCGCAATTTGAAATGTCAGGTGGACGGGAATCGTTGTCATTCAAGTTGAGCTCCTTTGTCATTTCAGCTACTTACGTGTTAGACGGTACATAGTGAAACGAAACAACGTTTCTCTGGAACCTGGTGCCACATGTGACATTTAAACAACGTTACGTACTGACATAAGGTGCACGTGTGCGACAGCGACAAACCGAGATGCATAAAGTGCAAGAATAACGAGTGTAACTACTGATTGTAAGTGGCTCTGGACAAGGGCGTCTGGTAAATGCCGTAAATGTAAACTGAGAGGTAGGGTGTCTTTATCAGTCCATAGTGTTCAGGTGTCTGATGGCCAGTGGGACTTGAAATTGAAGCTGTTGCAGAGTCTGGCAGTGAGGGCCCGAATGCTTCGGTACCTTTTTCCGGACGGCAGGAGGGTGAAGAGTGCATGTGAGGGGTTGTGAAGAGTCCTTCACAATGCCGGTGGCTTTCTGGATGCAGCGTGTTTTGTAAATGTCAGGTTTGGAGGGAAGAGAGGCACCGATGATCTTCTCAGCTGTCCTCACTATCCATTGTAGGGCCTTGCGGTCATGTCAAAGGGTGAAATGAAGGAGGCGTAAAAGGTGCAAAAGTGTGATGTTTAATCACACAGAAACTAAAAAGGCACAAAACCTACACACAACCAACTGAGAAGCACGTGGCCTACAGGTAAGCAGGTGCCAACTGAATAAGCCCAGTGGTATCACAATTGTAATGCATTCAGAAGAGGATGAATTCAGAAGTCCCATACATTTTGGACCTTATGATGTATACATGAGTGTTGTTTATGGTGTGTATGTTCTGTGTATGATGTGTTTGTGTATGTGTGTGCCACCATCAAAAATGAGTGGCATTATAATTTAAAAAAATAATTGGTCGCTTTTTTTTTCCCATTCTTTTTTTTTTTGTTGTTCCATTGAGAAAATCATTTTTTTTATTGTGAATATATGGACATCCAGCAGGTCCACCCTGGGAACCTGGAGGGAAAGTTCTTTTTTTACAATCAAGTTGCAAACATGCTGAAAAGCGTGTGCATGGACATTCTGAATGTGACAGAGCAGAGGTCAGACTGAGGTCAGAGGTCAGAGGATAAGCATGATGACCCCCGCGGTGCTGATTCAGCCCAAGATCTGGGCTGAAAGGGAAACGGTCCACATTCGTGGCATAAATTATAAAACATGGACCCGATTTCAACACAAGCATAACACATGACTGCATTATTTCTCTGGGCCTGCCTTTGTTCAGTGACGTTAAACAGAGCAGGCGTGCTTATCGTCCTTATTTATTGACCCCTGGGGTGTAACTGTATCGGCGGGCTCATCTGTGGCAGCTTCCACTCTTATCTTCCCATCTTCCCGCGTCTTAAGTTGCACTCCTCCTCCTCCTCCTCCTCGCCGCTCCGGCTGAACGAATGACTTCCTTCTGAAGTGCAGATTCTCTGGGTTCTTTCTGTGCATCCCTCACCACAGCAGAGGGCTGAGTGGGTTCCCCGTGAAGAGAAACTTCTCAGAACTCGCAACTAAACCATTTACAGCATTAACCAGATGCCCTTATTGTTCATAGGCGAGTGTGTTACCCACTAGGAGACTACCAACGTTTCATAAAACGTCCAAAACGTCCAACCAGCTGCTAACAGCTCCGGGGTCAGAATCTAAAAAAAAAGAAAGCAGTGGCAGAAATTCATTTGTGCAGTGGACTATTTTCATGTCATGTGACCCCCAGGTGAGACACCGATGACTCAACCAATAAGGTGGGTAAGCAAAGGAAGCATCCACACACACACACACACCCACACAAAGCCCTGAGTGATGGCACCGGGTTACTAATGCATCTGACCCCTCAGGTGCACCCTGTTCTGGCTGCCCCTTTGTTTGCAAACTGTGGCGAAGGATCAGTTTCCCCTTTGAGCACGAGCAGCTAGCGTGGAGAGGCTGCAGGTTGCGGCTGGAAGTGGGCGGGGCATTTCCGAGACTCCTGTTTCCGGAGGGGAGGGTCAGGAAGGGGTGAGTGCTTCCCAAAGTCTGGGTCAGGGTCCAGTGGACAACGTCTGGTCATTTTCCCCAGACCTCTGTTACTGACAATGGGGTGTAACTGAAGGACGACCGGCGTTATGACTGAAATTGGAGATCCAGCGTCCAGAACTCACGCTGAACAACAACAACATTTATTTCTAATATAGCCCCAAATCACAAAGTAGGTCTCAGTGAGCTTTAACCGGCCCTAATATTAAATGTACTTCAGAATGTTGAACTTCATAAATCATGCAGAATCAGCTCTGTTGACAATAGTTATGTTTTATTGAGTCTGCAAATTGATTCAAAATTTGTCTTCTGTCGGGAGAAAAGGGCCATTAGTTTTTCTCCTCGTTTCATTCACTCTAATTTACGTTTTCTGCTTAAAAGTTAATACAACAACGCTGGCTACCAGAATATGAATGTATCACCAGATGGAGCATCACCATAACATCCTGAACAGTGTAGAACGGCATATACTGTGCACATACAGTGTAGAAGTGCGGTTTAAGCACAATAAATACTGAAAATCATTTTTTTTGTTTGATAGTTTACAAACATTCACAATTCTTTTGTTACACTGTTAATAACACGACCACAAAAATTATGAAAAACTTACAATTAATACAAAACCTTTGAAATTGAATTACTGATTATCTATGAATGGTAAATAGCATAGATCTTTAAACAAATGCCAGATCTTAACACAACAAGAAACAGGACAAAGGCGTTCAATTCAATGTACTTTCAGGTGTGATAAATATATCAGGAAAAGCTCCGCTTCTATTTATTATAAGAATTGGTTAAATGCCCTAACCAAATAAAGTAGAATGGGACTGACTAGAAAATAAAACGTAAATGTAAATGTAAAACAGTTCTGCGAAGGGCGTCTCTGATCGGATCAACTCGACACTCCTGTTTGCTTCGCCGGTTATTTCCAGACACCAAGAGGGACCCATAAACCTTGCCATTCATTGACAAAGAAAAAGGACTCATTGAAATTCAGCAGACGAGTCACTCTCGAGGGCGTGCGGTGTAATACGGAGCGCGCTAATTAAGATAGCTGCGATGAATGCAAATCTAATTAAGATATGACTCATACACTCTCGAGATAAACTTATTACAACTAATGAATTTTTTGCCACATCGCGCCTCTGAATGTGCTGCCAAGAGGGAAAACATCGTAGCCGTTCTACGAGAAATCATACGGTCTGATAAATTGCTTGAATGAGAAATAAGAACAATGGAAACTGCTTAAACACACCAAAAAAAAAAAAGCTGAAGTCGTATGTCTGAGCCACGCCTACTTCTGGTCAACCTGGTAAGTCATCAAAATCCTTTTAGAGTTATTGCACTTTTTCTTAAGTTTATTTTAAGGCCACAGTTCATTTTATGTTGACTTGTTTTTGTGTCTTTTCCTTTACTTAAACCCGCGAGAGTCCCATTGCGTGAGTAACGTCCTTCTCTTACCCATACACCCACAGACAGGCTTTCAGGATTGGTGGGGAACACAATGGGTGTCGGACATGACCCATTTAACTCTGGGTCGGTCTCGCCTCTCTCAACGAAGTTCATTAGAGTGGAGAAAAGAAGCGCAGTAAACAGGGCGGCACCGGGCTGCAGACGATGCATTATGCAGCAAGCGTGCGCCTGTGGTCACCTCCAGGGGACCCGTCCTGACCTCTTCTTCTCACCGTTTTAGGCTGCGGAACATGTTTATTACAGATAATGCCATACAATGGTGCTCCACAATCCCTCCAAGTCATACGTCCCCATCTCCACCAACACTGATTCATGCAGCCGAGGTGGTTTTAGGACACTCGCTTTATCATGTATAAGGTTTCATTATTGCACAAATCATCACCAGCCCTGCACTGCACTCACTCTTCCCTGGAAGGGCGTCCCTCTCTCTAGCACTCCTTCCCAATATTTCTTCCTTTCTTTTTTCTCTCTCTCCTAGAGTTTTTTTTGTGTGGAGTTTTTCCTTGTGCTCAGAAGGGTCAAGTGTGGGGGGTGTCAACTGTAGGGTCTGTCAAAGCCCATTGAGACATACTGTATGCGATTTTGGGCTACATAAGAAATAAATGTTGTTGTTGTTGTTGTTCCAGGTTTTAGGGTCACATTCAAGCTGTGGACTTTACTCACATGATGACCACACTATAAAAATCATATAAACCTACCATGATAAGACAATACACATACAATAGCTTTTTGCTTAAGACGGAAAAACCTAGACATTAGGGATGTAACAATGCAACATAAATTGGCTAAAAACAGATAAAAATGTGTGAGGTTGAAAGCGGTTGAGATACCACCACCTCGGCACACTAGGATGAACGCTAGTTAGGATGAATTGAACACCGATTGCCAATTTGTGGTTCACAACGGCCCTGAAAATCCAGTACACAAAATTCATAAATAAAGCTCAATTCTACAAAAGACAGACCGCAAACTTAAAGGTCCCTTTGAAATGACTTTTTTTTTTGCTTTTATATCAGTCTTGTTGGTCACCTAATACTGTATCTGAAGTGTCTTTCCTGAAATTCAGCCTTGGTACAGAATTACAGCCACTTTGATGCAGTCCCACAATGAGATCTGTAGCTTTATATGCTAATGAGGAGGAAAGAGGTGGGACGAGGAGGAACTGAAGTGAAAAAGTGAAAGTGAAGTGATACACTGCAGCACAGCACACATGACGGCATGTGTCCTCTGTATTTAACCATCACCCTTGGTGAGCAGTGGGCGGCCATGACAGGCGCCCGGGGAGCAGTGTGTGGGGACGGTGCTTTGCTCAGTGGCACCTCGAACCGGCAACCTTCTGATTGTGGGGCCGCTTCCTTAACCGCTAGGCCACCACTGACCCATAGAGCGGCCTTCACGGAAATTGCGTCATCAACACCATTCACCAACCACAATGTTAGGCGCAGACAAGTTGTGTTGGTGTTTTTTCCAGAAAAAAAATTCCACTTGTGACGTCATAAGGGGACAAATTCCAGATCTCTGAACAGCGAAGCAGAATGACCAAAACACTCTTTACACCTATCGCCATTTCTAGCCTCCTCTGGACCGTAGACCGTCTCGGGAAACTCATATTAATGTTAAATAAAGTGAAATTTTCATGTCAGGGGACCTTTAAAATCGGGAGTCGCATCGAATTGAATGCTGAGCGTACAGTTATTAAATTTCGAGCAGAATTATGATTATGACGTTGTATAGCGCAACATACTGGCCAACAAACCCGGCCGTGGTCCTGGCGAGCGGCGTCCGCATGAGGCGAAGCTCGGTAATCCGAGCCGCACCAGCCTGGCGCTCTCCGCAGCGAGGGTGGCGGGATGCTGCGGTCACGTGACCATCCCACCTTACTTCCAGATGTTATTGTTTTTCTTTTCAGGCCGCATTCCTCAGCTCACACAGTTTTTTTTTTGCAGTAAATCTTCCATAATATTGTGCTGGGGAGTCAGCGTGGGGCTCTTCAGATAACAGTAACTCAGCGAGGGGGGGCTCATGGGCTCTTAAAGGGGCAATTCAGACATTTTAAACTTCAACCCCCATTAAATGGACTATCACAACTAATGACAAATGCAGAAAAATACGTGTCTCCACAATATGACTATATGCACTGGACTATGCACATGGACACATGCATTCGTGTGTCCATGCGCAAGACAGGCGGCTCTCGGGACCTGACACCTGGACGTCAGGGCCGGTGGGACATCAGGCATGTTGTGTCAGATGTTCTCCACCGCGGAGCACTAAATGAAAACGAGGTGAAATTTCCTGCTGTTCAATTAGCTGTAAATTGGCGGCGTCTGTTCCCTCCGCCTCCCTGGGGCTGCAGAGCAGCAGACTGAGCCTAAACCAACTCGACATAGACGTCTTCTTCTCTCGGAACGCAGTGTTCTTGTCACAGCGTGAATGGTACTCCATATCAATGCTCCATCGCAATGGTCTAACATCTAACAGAGTTGAGGGACGTTAGCTGCAGAATCCTTGGTTTCTGAGCTTCCTAAACATTCATCTCCCCATGAACATCCTACACACCTATGCAGAATAGGCAGAATAGGCTGGATGAACTACTGGGTGAACTACTGGAATCTGCTGTTCTGCAAGGATTCCTGGTCTTGGAGGAACATCTCATGTGCAGAGGTCAGCAGGGCTGAATTTGTTTAGCCTCCAGCAAAGGAAGTCCGGGGGTGACATGATCCAGGTCCAGCACCCTGCCTTAAATAAGACCTGGTTTGACAAATCGGATCGATGCGGAGCGCTGACGCTTCTGACGGTCTTGCTGACATCGGGAATGTTATGGGAGAAATTCCTTGTGCCTGTGAGTGGGGATCAACAGAATCTGACATTCGTTCACATCCACTATAGTCAGTACTTGTGTGTGTGTGTGTGTGTGTTGGCCTAGATGACAAATGAAAACCAGCTGCCACATGTTCTACAGACGAGTCTTCTGTGCCTATTTTTATTACATGCATGAATAGAAAATAGAGGTGAAGTGGGTGGAATTGTGGGTGTCTGTGGGTCATGGTCCACCATGTGCATGCGTTTGCAGCAAAATAATCTGGATTCATCTGGATAACCCGAAACTTCAGATTTGGGCGTTTCTCAGAATGTATTCCTACTCCTCTGAAACAGAGAACGTGACTTATTTAAGATTCTCTTATAAACCCATGTAACGAAGACTGACTGGTCATTAATCTTACAAGTTATACTCGCTTAATAACCGTAATCAGAAGGTTGCCGGTTCGAATCCTGATCCGCCAAGGTACCACTGAGGTGCCACTGAGCAAAGCAGCGTCCCCACACACTGCTCCCCGGGCGCCTGTCATGGCTGCCCACTGCCCACTCAGGGAGATGGTTAAATGCAGAGGACACATTTCACTGTGTGCTCCGTGTGCTGCTGTGTATCACATGTGACAATCACTTCACTTTAACTTTAATAGTGTTTTACTTGGTCAATCTTCCTCCTGATTTCGAGGTCAAAACATCCTAATCATATTAAAGAGGTAAAGGGATGAGTGGGTTTGATGGGTGTGTCTCTAGCCAGTGTGTGGGGACGGTGCTTTGCTCAGCGGCACCTCAGTGGCACCCTGGCGGATAGGGATTCGAACCGGCAAACTTCTGGGGCCGCTTCCTTAACCTCTTGGCCACCACTGCCCCTCATTTATTTTTATTTTGTGTGTGTGTGTGTGTGTGTGTGTGAGACCTTGACCTTGAAATGGGTATTTGTGCTGCCATGTTGTTGCATTTAGTATCGAATGGCAAGTAAGGACTTGAACCAGTAAACCCAGTCACTCCAGTTGGGAGGCTCACTTTAACATGTATAAATCCTGAGCGTCATTCACTGACACCAGTTGGGTTCAGAAAGGTGGGGAAACCCGGAGGAAGTCTTCAGTTTCTCCGCGGAGCCGTCCTGGCGACGCCCCCTTCCCTCTTTGTAGGAGGAGGCTGTAATCCCTGAATGGTGGGATTATGCGGCCAGACTTCACGCCTAATCTCCCTTGACATGTGCCCATTAACATCCCCGTTTAATCCGTGATCAAAGAGCAATAAAAGGCTTTTCTCGGCATGGGTCCACGGGGTTAAAAAGATGACGCCAGCCCACCCTCCACCTTCCGCGCCACTGATACGCCGACTTTTTGTCTAGAATTTCCAAATTAAATAATTTTATTTTTTTTTGATGGTTTGGTATAGTAGAAATGTGAATTTGTATATATTGATTCATGCTGAATTTTATCTAATGCATCATCAAATGTATTTTATTATTCATTTAATATATTTTTAACCAGTCCAGAATCTATAAATTGATGCTGCATAGTGGACTAGAAAGTAAATTACTTTATCGTTTTAATTTATTTGTTTTCTTGCAATTCATATTTTTATGATTTTACCTGGACCAAGTGTGAGCATTTTTGTCCTGGTTAAATGCATCGTTGCTGGCCTTGCACTCCCGTGGTTTTCCGCATTTCGTTACATGGCGTTACCTGAATGAATTCATCCACTTGCCGTCCTCCCGGCAGGTGAGCCGGCTCTGCTCAGCTCTGGTGCGGAGAAGGTCTCGCCGTCAGCTGCCGACCCCTCAGAGATCGTGTCTGTGAGAGGGAAAGTGCTTCAGTCGCCGGCACTTCTGCTTCTGGAGGAGTTTTTGTTATGTCTACTTGGAGAAGGTGTTCCATTTCACACCCGACCACTGTGGCCAAGACGGTCCCACTGTTTCGCTTTTTTCCAGTTTCTTTTCCTCACTAACATTCTTCAGACAGCGTGATCCAAAACCCCTGAGTTCCAAAACAAGAAATATGGTGCCTGTCCACGCTTGTACCGCACGAATGACTCTGGAATTCTATTCGGTCTCAGAATTTTGTAAACAAGAATTCACCCGTAACGTTCATAACAGCAGGAGAGAGTGTCGGGAGGCCTGAACCCACAGACCCATGGCAGGTAAAAATGCTTTAGTTTCAGGAAATCAAATTCAAAATTTATTTGTCACTTACATAATCATACACGGTATGATATGCAGTGAATTTTTTGCGACTGCTAATGTTGCAATTATACGATGAACCAATATGCAAATATTGCAAACATAACCAAATATTACACTTTTATATCTTTAACATAAAATGTGTGTAACAGGTAGGGTGAAGGTGTGCAAATGAATGAAAGGCAATGTATAAGATTAAAAAAGCAAAAAAAAAGTAAAGTAAAATTAAAAGTAAAGTAAAAAGTGCAGAGATAGGGCTGAATAGGGCTGGCTTTAGACTTTTTGATATCCATATATACTTGTCTATGCATTTATAAAAGTCAGTCTGGAGAATGATGTATGTGTGTGTGTGTGTGTGTGTGTGTGTGTGTGTTCAGCGCTCTGACGTAGAAGCCAGTCTGTATAAATAAACCATCGGCTGATTGATTTCAGACACCTCGGGCCTGCCGTGCTGCTGATGGCTGCTTCTGCAGGAACAGGTCGCTGGTGAACATGTGATCTTCAGGGTTGCAGAAGCAGCGAGGGACACAAATCACATAAAACCCGCAATGAGCTATAATTAAAATGTCAAGGTTTAAATGCATGAGATGCATGCATTTTTTGCCTGAAATTTAAGTTAAGTTACGTGATCTTTATCGATGTTCGTCCGAATCCACACTCTTGCTGAAAGAGTTACGTTATCCGACATTATTCTCACGTTAAAATTGGGTCTTTGTGCGGGTGAAATGCAGGAGAAAGAAAAACAAGTTAAATAAGCAATAAGTGCTGCTAATGGAGATGGAGTGGAGCTTGCGGGTCTGTGTGCTGAGTCGGCCGTGGGTTCGGTGTCAGTGATGGAGGAGACGGAGACCCGCAGCCCGTTTTAATCCCCGCTCTGTTTCACGCCGTTTTTTTTTCGAACCTCCATCCGCCGCCCCTATCAGGTGTCTTTGTGTCCGCACAGAAGGCGAATAGCGCTGAGTGCGCTGCTCTTCAGCTCTGCCTTTGTGTGGCTGTGATTGGCTGATGGGGATCGGCCTAATCCCCCCCCTTCTGAGCACCATCTCTGGGCGCCCCCCCACCCCGCCGTCTCCCTCTTACGGCCCGGAGCTACAGGTGGATCTGCGGCTTGCAATGGTGACTTCTCCTCTTTTCTAATATTTAAAGGGTTTAAACAGAGCCGCCTTTGTGATGGAAACAAATGACCAATGAAGTGAAGTGATTGTCACAGCACACGGTGCACACAGTGAAATTTGTCCTCTGCATTTAACCCATCACCCTGAGTGAGCAGTGGGACAATTTAATATGCACATTTTTCACGCCAACTGCCCATCTTTTTTGACATATTTCCTAAATCCTGCAAGACTGAATGTTTTTTTTATGCTATAAAAGAAGCTGTGGGCCTTTCAAAATATAAAGCTCCATCTTCGAAAAGAGTTGACGTTGTCGATTCATTAAATGCTTCCATTTTGTGAGATGCAGTTTTGAATTGATTTCCAGTTCATTCCTGTGCACACATCTGCGGTTCGAGGCTTCCTGTCCCGTGTGAACCGGACTCGGTGCCAGCAGGCTTCTGGGAAGTGAAGGAGCGCGGCGTTCGCCGGTAATTTATTCATAGCCGTGCGGTTCGCTGCTCTGTTTTGCCCTCCATTTTTTATGACGCTCTAGAAAATGTCATGCATCCCGCGGTTTGTTGCCTCATAAATATTGCACATTGCGCTCCGCCGTGGACAGATTATGGGCCAAAAGTTGTCTTCCTCTGGCCGAGGTGCTTGCACAACACCCTGGTGGTGGTGGTTCATGATGATGTCTCAAGAGGCCTGGGAATGAGTCCCAGAATGCATCAGGCCTGGCTCCTCCATCAGCACTGGGCCAGAGATGTGTTGGGATAAGGCGGCGGTTTACACGTCGCCGGGACAGCGGGGCTATCAGAGTCGGGGCCTGGTCCAGGGACACAAACACCCCGCGCTAATGGAAGGGTAAAGGCTCTTTTATCGCCGGTTTATTCATCAAGTTTACAACCGCTGACATCCGACGCGAGCAAACAAAGCGTCCTGCCGCATTATCACGGCGTCTCATCATAAACAAGCGCGCCGCACCATTCAGCCCAGTCCTCAATTTATGCTGACAGGAGCCACGGTTGGACCTTTATCGCAGGAAGTATGTTACAGTCCCCAATGTTGATCACGCACAGCCAAATTATTATGTGACATCATAAAAGAGTTATGGTAAATATGTCCAACATAACTTATTAAACAAATCCACAGTGCAGCACCTCTTCCTTAGTACTGGACATTTTATGAAAACACACACACACACACACATATATATATATACAGTACAGGCGAAAAGGTTTGGACATATTTCATATATTTCCTCATACACGGTATGTATTTAATCATGCAGTAAATAATCTAGCTGTGAAAAATAGCTGTTAAAAAGTAGAAACTCTCTCTCTAATTCCGCGAGGTTCATAATCCCAGATGTCCCTAAACGTGGTTTTATTTAACCCGCAATTATATTTTAAAGCCCACATACTATCGAAGGCAGAGTGGATGCTGTATGGCTGCTTTGGATAAAGGGGAGGAGGTTACAGGTAAGCGCATGTGGTTCATTTTCTGCAAATCCAACAGCTGGCTGGAGATGCGATGATGAAAAGCGTAAAGATGTTGGGTTAGACTTGTTATAAACATAATCAATTACACACATATTACACAAGTAGTTCACAATATATTCACTACAAATGGGTATATGTGTGTGAACAAGTGTGGGTGATGGGGTGTGAAGAGCTTTTAATCAGGGTCAGGGGTCAGGGATGAGATGCAGATTGAATGAGGGGGTGTTGAATGAAAGGACTGTGTGTGTGTGAGAGAGAAAAAGTGTGTGTGTGTGTGTGTGTGTGTGTGTGTGTGTGTGTGTGTGTGTGTGTGTGTGTGTGAAAGGTCGCAGTGTGTATAATGTGGGTGTTTTTAACAGATGTGTGTCTGGGGTCACGGTGGAAACACACACAGGTTTTACCTGCACTCTCATCTGAACACCGGGGTCAAGTAGGCTCTCATGCTCCCCTGAACTGAAAGCCACATGACTACCGGGAGCTTGGGGTCCCATGAGGGTCCTTTTTAAAGAGAACTAAAGATGTGCCTGTTTACACCCCGACTTATACGCTGTGTGAAATGTTTAAGTACCTGTTTACTGCTTACTTGTTAAATCCGTCCATTCGGTCCAGCAGCTCTGCTTTTGTGCTGTGGATCTTGCCCTGGGCTCTAAATTGACACTCTCAACCCTTCAAAGTGGGGTTCAATTTGGATTTGGCTGTTATTAATAATTAAAATAAAATAAAAAAAGGTGGCAGATGTCCATCAAAGAAACGTTTAATGTTATCAATGTCTTCTCAAGATCATTTGACCCTGTCACCGTGTGCTGTGCTGCAGACAAAAAAAAATCCACATTTAAAGTATGCACGTGCATAACACACTTCAACAAAGACTATGGAGGAGACTAAAACTCTATGGACCTAACTTAAGGTGGCTGAGAAACATTTTGCTTTGTTCATATTTGTTTTCTGAGTCTCCCGGTTTTGTGCTACAAAGTGAAAAACTGTCAGAAAAATTTTGATATATTACATATGTGTTTGTACACATTAGTGTATTAGTACATATTAGTATATACACAAATAAATACTTGATAATTATACATGCGGCGGCGAAAAACAGGTGTTTTCTCTCACTTTCGCAGGTATGCTGAATAGAACATGTGCTACAGCGATGGTAGCATGAAGAGATGCAGCTACATGCCATGACAATGCAGACTGCGGCAACTGTGATTGGTCCGCTTGGCTGCGTCACATGTTCTGTAACATCCACGCCTCAGGTTGACCATAAACCTGCCTGATCACCAGAGTTACAGGTCTCTTTAGCTAAAGGAAGTGCTGTAAAAATCTTAATCTATTCTTCTGCGGGCCACTGATAAATAAATGAGAACTTTTTAGGAAGTGTGCCACTGCAGCGGCATCGCTGGGGCGCATCATTAATTCATGCAACGCTCTCAGAATCGCAGGGTGAGGAGAACGAGGCGTTCCGGCAGAGGTTGCATTTCGCCCGGCGAGGATGAAAGGCTGGAGAGAGAGCGCCTTTCACTTCGCCGCCACCTTCTCAAGAGGATCCTGCTGCTTTGGCCAGTCAGGTTGTGCTACTTTGGGGGGATAATGAGCGTTTCTGTTGCCTCGGCCAATCCGGAGCTAAACCCCCTTCAGCTCCCCTTCAATACACAAACGCCATTTCCATATACATGGAACCTAAATACCCATGTGAGGGTGGCCCCGCCCCTCCGCCTGCTTCTGAAGGGCCCATTATGCCGCGAGGATGTGCCTGTTAGCTCTGTCTCCTCCGGGGTCAATCCCAGACCCCGACTCTCAAGGGTCCGTCTCACCAGGCCCCATGGTCGAGTCGAGGCAGGGCGGGGCCGTCTTGTTGTGTGGCATGAGTTATGTTGGACAAACACGGCGCAGACTAACGCAGGAAAATCACACAGAGTTCAGCGTGTTCTGAGTTACTCTGGTACTCTGTTGTAGTAACAACACGTGGGGGAAAAAGAGCAGGTTTAACGCTGTCTAATGTTCATCAAAGCAACGATACAAAGATCATATAATATTGATACATAGCATGGTGGTCCATTTCTTGCACTGTTTCAGGGTGTTGCTCATATGGACGGATCAGTTCTCTTTTGCTTCATGATGAATTTAGAAAAAAACCATAAAGCAAATAGGTTTTTAGCATAATTGTGAAAACCACTTACGTTTACCTTTACGGCATTTCCCAGACGCCCTTATCCAGAACGACTTACAGTCAGTAGTTACAGGGACAGTCCCCCCCTGGACACACTCAGGGTTAAATGTCTTGCTCAGGTTTTGTCACGTCCATGCGGGCATGACGCGGCGAGTGCACAGAGAGGAGGACGAAGAGTGACGAGGAACAACGAGGAATGAAGGACGCTTTCACCTGACATCACAAAACAGGGGTTTAATGGTGAATCACAGGACAGGGGAGACATCCGAGACGTAGACACTGGTGAACACGGAACATAACGTCAAAGACCTGACGGCGAACAGAAACGAACAGGGCAGCTTTATACAATTAACACAGGTGAGAACGATAAGGGAACATTACACAGGACAACAATGAAACCCCCATTTCGGACCGGATTGTGACAGGTTTGAACCTGGGTCTTCTGGTTCATAGGCGAGTATGTTACCCACTAGGCTTCTACCAGCCACAACCCACCACTTCAAGATTATGATTACAGATGTTTTTTTTTGTTTGTCTTTGAAAAAAATGAGGAAGTAATTAGAACGAAAATATTCAGAAACAGCATCCAAACAAAAGCATTTATCAGACAGCTGAGTCAATTAATCCTGCCAATTGTTAAAGATCAGGCAGCTAATTAACAGCCTAAATGAACAGGCATGTTGCCAGGCCAGATTTAGTGGTAAAATGAAGAATGAAGTCAAGTGAATTACTCAAGATTTTACTAAATTGTGCAATTTTCCCAGTTATTTTCTTGACCATAGACAGTTGATAAGATTTCGAATAAATGACTTTATTCTAAAAAAAATTGATGCAGTGCATGCAATCATTTATCCATGGCTTAAAATATGAGTGTGATTGTGGAAGCCAGGTCTTAACTGAGTTTGATTTGTTGCTGATGTTGCTGTGTTAGGTTCTCTCGTTCTGTGCATTGAGGAGAAAATTGAGTTGTTCTGTACAGTACCGGTCACATGACGCCTTTACGGATGATTGGGACATCCCTGTCACACATTTGTCTGTCAATGTCACAGTAAATATCAGCCTGTGGAACTGAAACTGGGCTCCCAGTTGAAGGTTTCAACATTTGGTGTAGTGAATTTGGAAAAAAGGGTCCTTTATTTGCTCCAATCAGAAAGTTGTTATGCCCCAGTTGAGGCCCCGCCCCTCCATCTGTGTTATGCTGATTAGCGTTGACTCTGATGTCATCGGCGCCCTGCAGCATGAAAGCGATTAGCGGTTGCTGAATGTACTCCGCTTCGTCCACAACAAAGGTTCCCACCGGCGCTCCAGATGGATCCGAGGATGGTTCCACTCCCATCCTCAGTGGCGCAACGTTTTAACCCCCCAAACCAAGCCCAGCCCATCCTCCCATGACGAGTTGTACCTGCTGCCTAACCGGACCCTGCCGCTCTGTCTCTCTCTCCTGCCACAGTGTCAGCCTCATGACTCTCACTGATGTAATAACGGAGGTTCTAGAGGAACAATGGTCCATTTGTGCATCGGCAGCCGTGACCACGGAGGCACAAGACCTGGCAGGAGCAGCGCAGGAGAAAAGCTGCCAAACGACAATTAGCTGCACCCCGAAGAGTAAAAATAAAAGCCGAGGTACTTTTCACTCCGGAGAATCCCGAGAACAGTCCTATATAAATACTTTATAAATACTTTAAATGTCCAGCATGCACCTGCCCATGAGGGAACTGGAGAGCAGAAACCAACGGAACCTGTCATTTCCGAATGGAGGTTCCCCTGGGGAACGGTTCCAAATCGCGTAGTTTCCTGTAGAGTTGGAACCGTGCAACTGAAAAAGAATCCGTTCCAGGATAAGATAAAGGAACAATTGTAGGCCGAATGAGTTTTGGACATCCTGGCATGTTTATCGAATAAGTAAGAACATTCTCGATGATATAAAAAACTTTAGGATTTCATTTGTACTTATTAGAGTTTTAGTCCGATTTAACTTTTACATATAACTGATACAATACATTGATTATGATTTGTTTTATAGTGCTTTTATTGCATGTTTGTTTTAGAATATATATTAAAAAGGTTTTATTACAATCTAAATGAGTTTGGCTCTATTGCCCTGCAGATCTAGGTCTGGTTCTGCAGGAGAACCTTTTTTAAAAAAGGAAACGAGAGCAGCTGCAGACGCCTGAGCTGCATAACGAGCAAAACAGGAGCAGGACGGAGGAAGAGGAGCGGAATGAAGGTGACATGGGGGACAGGAGAGAGGGAGCGGCACATGACGGATGGATGGAGTGGGAGATGGGGGGTCACTCATGGGGACAAGCGAAGATTCAGTTCCTCCCCAAAACAACTCTCCAAAAGATTGTATTGACATTGAGAACAAGTGTCACACACACACACACACACACACACACACTGACCTGTTGGCACTTGGGTCACGACTGTTGGTCCTGATCTCATTCCGATCCAGTGATGATAGACAGGGCTTATGTGTGTGTGTGTATGTGGCACTTAGTGGGTTTGTGCCACTGCTCCACAACAGGAGCAGGGTGTCACAGAAGATTAAATTGTCATTACTCACACACCAGTGTGTGTGTATGCATGTGTTTGTGAGGAAGAAATTAATGCACAGAATCTCACCACAGCCACCATCATCATCCTTCTCAGCAGATGTTACATTTGCTGTTGTCCCTGCATGAGGGTTGAGTGTCAAAAAAGTGTCTTCAACATCGACAACAGACACACACACACACACACACACACACACACACACACACACACACACACACACACAATATTCAGTTTTGCATTAGTTGTTTTGGCTTTAATGTTCCATCCCGCACCATTCAGTTCTATTTAAACACGTCAGGTTTCCGACCTTAAACAATAAACTGGTGATGAATGGCGGTCCCGTCCCAGGCCACTGTGACTCACCGAGTCTCTTGGTGTCTTTCAGCCCTACTAAAAATAACCGTCTTACACCGACCGTACTGAGACTCGGATGAACGGAACCAGACCCAACAGGGTGGCTCGCTTCTGTTTCAGACCCCCTGTGGTCCTTAAAACACTCACATTCAGTCGAACACGTCCTCACAGACACATTTACCTCATTGGAAGTTAGGAGTACCCCATCAACATCAAACTAACCCCATCATGAAACTTTATTTTCTACCTGTTCTCGGTGAGAATAAAAAAAATCCATATTTCTCATAGCAATGTCATGTGTTCCTGTCTTAGTGAGGACATGGACACACACACACACACACTCACACATAGTGAGTTTTGTGGAGGTGTTTCTCCTGTAAGAGGAGCTCTGAAGCTCAGTTCAGCTTTTTCTCACCCTTCCCTCCTTCCATCCCACCCCCTCTTCTTCCCTCCCTCCCTGCCTCTCTCTCTCTCTCTCTCTCTCTCTCTCCGCTGCCTCCACTCTATCTCCTTCCTTCAGCTGGTGAGGACGGGTTTCAGGACGCAGCAGCAGCTTCTGCGCGACTGTGCGTGTCAGACACTCCATGTGGACTCGTATTTTTCCCTGGTGGTGAATCTTCGTCGCTCGGGAAAGACCTCGTAGGAGGCGGGACGAGAAACTCTCTGGAGTGAAGTGTGTCTTGAGGGGTCTACGGTTGGTCAGATCTTCTTCTGACCGCTGTTGTTGGAGAGATGTGACCTCCATTCCTCTTACCCTCTCATCACCTGTTCCTGGAGTTGGGCTAAAGAAGACAGGATCTCTCCTTCCTCCTCCCCTCCCTCGCTCAGTAGCTCTCTGGATGCACACTAGTGTGTATGCGTGCATGTGTGTGTGAGAGAGAGGACCTACGGGGACATGGATTACCTGTTTTTAATGCTGCTGTTCCTGGGAAGGACGACGTCCCAACCTGCCAAGAGCAACGTCCCCAGACTCAAGCTGTCTTATAAAGGTAAGTTCTATTGAGGGCTTCCTGCAGAACACAAACCTACTACATTCACCTTCATCTAGGTGGTGCAGATCTTCAGGTCAGAGCCTGCAGCGGCATTTCAGGGACACTGTGCTTATGAAAGACACTTCTGAGACCCTGAACTTTGTGGGGAACACAGCTCTGATTCAGTGTTTCACTGAAATCCGCTGATTTTTATGCTTTTGCATTAGTGCGCCTTTCAAAATGGAATGGTGGGAGCCATTCAATTTCAAAATGATTTGTTGAAAGCAATGTGAGGTGGTGCTTCTGGACAGGTTGAGACTGATAAGTGTCGGCATGAATGAACGATGTCCGTGTGAAACCGCTGCACATGGTGGAGTTGGTTCTCCATCCGCCAGGCTTCATCCTCAGCTTCATCCAAGTCTGGAGAACCTCAGCGGCATCAGTGTCTATTTTGTGGGACAGGAGGAAGTAGAACAGTGGAGACCTCATACTTCAGTTGCTCTATGGACAATTTATATGTTTCTATCGCTTTATAATAGGAGAGAAAGAAAGTCTTTCAGGATGATTTCTCTAATTATTCTTCCGCACAGTATAAGTCACCAAATGCATGAGGTAGGAACATATTTTACACATTTGGTGTAAAATTTTCCTTTTAGAAGTTAGTGTCTTTAAAATTTTATTCCTGAACCTGTCCTCCTGTGCAGAAATGCGGTCTGCGCAGTCAGAGTAGGTCACACTGACCTCTGCAGGTGGTGCTGAGTGGAACATGTGCAAAGTGTGTGTGTGTGTCTGTGTGTGTGTGTGTTTTCAGAATGCGTACATCACTTTTTGCAATGACACAATTCCGATCTCACATACACTCAGGTCTCAAGAATAAACATGATGCCGCTTGGACAGAGAGAAACCCACAGTGTATTGTGCATATATGTATGTGTGGGTGTATATGTTTTTGGGCACTAAGAATCTAAAAACCCAGATTTTGTTACGCTGGGTGTGTGAACTTTTTTCTTGTGTGTGTGTATTTTGTGTATTTAAAACCGAATGCCTTCTCCTTTTGAACATGTCTTTTGAACATAGTAAACGATATCGTGTAAAGAATACAGAAGATTAAGGTCAATACAGTGTTGACATTAAGAGACGTGTAACATGAACTAAAGCCTGAAAGAAGGAATTTCGGTGCCATGAAAGAACGCTCACTCGCTCACTCTCTCACTCACACACTCACACACGCGCACAAAAGCATCAAAGTTATAGGATGGCACGACTGTGTATATTGTGATAGAGACACACACACATACACACACACACACACACACACACACAATGCAGTATGTAGGGTAAGAGAGTTTATTTTTGTCAGGCTTTGAAGGACCTGAGGAGAGAGGAAGAGGAGGGTGGAGTCTGGAAAGGAGTCATTGTTGAAGATCCCGACAGAACAACTACATTTTGATTGTGTGTGTGTGTGTGTGTGTGTGCGCACTTGTCCTTTTAATGAAGTTTAGGGACAGACTCTTTCCCTCAATAAACTCATTTCTGGATCTTTCCGGACACGAATCGCCACATTTTCCAGCGGTGTCATATTTTAATTTCGGCCTTTCTGTCTGGGTTAGATGGGGTTTTGGGCTCCGGATTAGGGGAAAGTGTTACGGATCAGACCGGGTTTCGGGGACGTCAGCAGAACGGCGCGTGTGTGGAGCAGCCGTAATTAGAAACAGCGTTGGGACAGACCCGCACATTACGGATAGGAAACCACTGGGAATCTCGCTGGAATTCCCGCCGTAAGGGCAGACAAGGCCTGGCAACACACACGGAAAACCCTCGATTCTCCAGGTTAGACCACGTTCTTCAGGCCTACACAGAATCAAGGAATAACCCCGCCTTCTTCACAAGTTGCCTAAAAAAGTCTGCGTGTGTGTTCACTATGGCACCTGACTGAAGTCGGAAGGTCCATGTTCTCCAAAGTCAGTGCTGATTGGCTGCACACACAGACACCTGCCAATCACAGAGAATCGGCGTGACTGGGAGGGATCCGCGGCCGCGTGTCTGCGGGTGCGTTTTCTTAGTCGTGCGCCATGAGCGAGCACGAACACACACCAGTCATTCTTTCCAGGGTGTTTTTGTGAACATGGCGATGAGTGATCCCTGAATGCACACCTGTACCTCCGGTAACCGTGGAAAACCGCTGTAGGTCGGGCTTCTTCGGGGTCCTAACGCTGCCAGGATTCCAGGCCCTGGGGATCCGTGGGATTATTATGATAGAAAGTCTAACATCTACCTCTACGTGAAGTGTAAAAGGCATCAAACACAAACACACACACACACAGCCGCTAGCTTGCTCTTACACACACAAACACAAGTGTGTGTGTGATGCAAATATAGCACATTTACTGAGTCAGTGTCACGTTTGTGCAAATATATTTTGACATTGATTTAGAGTTAATGAAGTGGCCTACTGTTACACACACACACACACACACACACACACAGCAGCTCTCACTGAATGGTGTTTTATTCGAGTTGTGTTCTGTCTCCACTTCACTTCTTGGCTGGACATGAAAAAGTCTCATGAAGATGCCTGCATACCATTATCTTTGCCTCGATACACATACACATACACACACACACACACACACACACACACACACACATACGCACATGCACACACACGTGTACACACAGACCGTACTGCTGCAGAACACGCATGATTGCACACATACACAAGTCCTCACTGAATCATTTTACATCCCCTCCTTCATGTCAAGCTGCTGGTGCATTTGTTGAGTTGTCTGTGTGTGTGTGCATGTGTGTGTTTGAACTCCAGATTTGATGATTATGACTAAATTGTCGGTAAGTACATATTCCCTGTGGGACGATGGTACAGAGTCAATGGTGTCAATGTGTCAGTCTTAACATCGGATTTCATTAGAGTGCAGCATGCATCCAGCAATGTGTGTGTGTGTGTGTGTGTCACCACCGCTGATCTCCCAGGCATCACTGCACTTTTGAGTATGCGGCGTTACACACATACACAAACATAGCAATGCACAAAGAGAGTGTGTGTGTGTGTGTGTGTGTGTGAGAGAGAGAGAGAGAGAGAGAGAGTGAAGAGGGGATTCCTTTACTGCTCCTGCTGACTGATGGATTTCTGGAGAGGATTTCTGGCTCTGAGTGCTGGATAGAAGCGTCCGTGTGTGTGTCTGTGTGTGTCTGTGTGTGTGTGTGTGTTTGCCAAATGGCAGAACGGCAGCCACTTGAGGGGAACCTTTCGTAAGCAGAAGAAAAGAGGACTCACAAAGGCTCCATTTATCACACACACACGCACACCACCATACACTTTCCTGACTTTGTTGGAAAATACCATGTGTCGATTATAAATGTTATAAACTTAAAAAGCTGCTTTTTTAAAAATGAAGACCACAAAAAGATAGATGCTTTTCTTTTCCCTAATACTCCTTTTCCCCTCTGTTTATCTGCCATCCTTTTCTTTTTTCCGTCTTTATTCCATCCTTCCTCTCCTCTTCCTGTCGGATGTATAAAACACTCCACCGCCGGCGCCTGTGTGTTTTTGGGCCCGGCCACTCGGCCGGCCAGAGGAAACACAACAGAATTCACGCGTCACATCCACACACACACACACACACACACACACACACACACACACTCCCGGCGCCTGGAGCCGCGGCTGGCAGCGCGACGCTGGTGGTCAGTGCTGATGTTCCCTGTAATTACCCTCCCCGCCATGACGTCCGGCTCAGATAAACACGCGGCCTCGGGCCAGAGGTGGCGTTTCAAGTAACAGCGCGGTGTGTTCTGCTCCACAGAGATGCTCGACTCCAACAACCTGGCGACCTTCACCGGCCTGGCCAACAGCTCCGCCTATCACACCTTCCTGCTGGACGAGGAGAAGGGCAGGCTCTACGTCGGGGCCAAAGACCACATCTTCTCCTTCGACCTGGTCGACATCAACCTGGACTTCCAACTGGTGATTCCCACGACTTTCTGTCCCTCCTGTGGTCAGATGAGGAGGAAGAGAGGAGACAGGACCTTTGTGTTGCCAGATTGGGCAGATTTGAATTTGTATAGTAAGCCCAGCAGTAAAATAGCTCAGATGGTTTTAGAACTTTTTGTCTGTTTTGGTGCCTAAAGGTGCCTGAGTGACAAATATAACATTATTATCTGAATTCTGAACTTCTCAGCTCTGGCTAGAAAAGATCAGAAAAGGAGTGCAGATGTCAACACACACACATACACACACACAAACACTGGCACTGGGGAATCTGTTTCAGGCCGGTATGAATATTTCACCACTGCTGCTCGCTCTGCTCTCCCTCGTGTCTCTTGTGCACCGCAGACCTGCTCAATAATGAAAGTAAACACAAACAAAAGTGAAGACAAATTGCATTGTGGGTCGCTCCCGATGTGTACCGCATTTCCAGATTATTCCAGGTAAAAAAAAAAAAAAAACAGAATTCCGGAATTAGCATAAGTCACATGACCTGCAGGAAATACCTGTAGGCTTCATTAGGTGCAGAGCATTTTGGAGGTCACTGCACACTCTGATGAATTGTACAGTAGTGGGGATGAGGTGACTTTTCCACATGGACCTTCAGTGTCCCAGCCTGGGTGGGAATTATGGGGTAAGCAGCTGGTTTGATGAGACGTGGCGCCGACCTGTCCGGATCTGAGGGCCAAACGTTTGCGTTACAGCGGAATTATCATCCTGGCACGGAGCAAGCTTCAGCCCCTGGGGTGAAGACATTGGGGTTTTCTTGTTCTCCTTATGTGGGGCTTGTGGATCATACCGATTGAATGAAGGTTTTCCTGGATATTGAAGAATTTTTTAAGCTCTTCTGTTTAAATAAATTATTCATTTTTTTCAAGAATAGGAAAAGCACAACATGCCAGATTACAAATCCGATGCATTCCGCACATCCGTCCCGTCCTGACCTACCAGGATTTAATCAGACTTGCTGAGCTTCACGCCGGTTTCTTTTGTTTAATTTCACTGGCTGTTTCCTACGAGGCCTCCTGCTGAAAGTGTGCAATGCCGACACCTGGAGCAGGTTTTATGGATTTATCAGATCAGGACGAGCTCGGCCCCACCGGATACAGGGGGGGGTTGGGGGGCAGCTGGAGGTGCACAACAGAGGGAACTCTGGTGGCTACTCCAATCCAGATAAGATTAGCCGCCACCCATGGACACAAAAATGCATCTTTCACCCATGACAGAAAGTCAAAGTCTGGAATTTGCTGCTGGAATGGCGCACAATTCCAAGCACTAAACAGTTGCTTCATGCACACAAGATGCAAGCTGCACTGGAGCTAGTCCAAGTGAAAGTCAAAATGTCAACTTTATCATCGTTCAACAAAGAGACCACTAAAGTGGCCTTAAGAGAGAAATGAAAAACGTCTAAAATCCACAGCACAGTGTGTCTGGACGGACGAGGAATGACTTTCACATGACACGAGAAGATAGTTTTTTTGACCAGTAGGGACCAGTAATTTTGCAATTGTGTTTGATGTCTGTGAAGATTCTCAGTCATCCAGGTGATTTTGTCTGACGGCCCCGCCCTGGCAGCTCCTCCTGCCCCCATTAAGCGGCTTGTTAAATGTGGCCGACCTGGTGGACGTGTAAATTGGGCCTGGTTTTCCCGGGGATGGAAGAAAGGGCAACAAAATAGGTTGGAGATAAGTTGTGTGTGCCCTGTCAAGGCGGGATTGAGGTGAAACCGATTTGTGGGCACAAGCCAACTTCCCTCCGATCTACAAAGTTCTGTGGATGCAGAATGAAACGTCTCTACCTTTAAAGAAAGAAAGTCCAGTTGCCACGACTCAACTTTCAGACAATTGAGTTTGATGGATGAGTTTTGCGGCCATTTGTAATGAAAATGCATTGCACTACTGATTGTATTATTGTGAGAAGAAATGTACATTTTACAGACATTTCTCAGCCTGATTTGAATCATGACACGATTGTCCGGTCAACTTCACATTTCGTTCATCCCTCTCTCCGTTCCTGCCTTTAACCAGATACCCTGGCCTCCTTCTCAGTCCAGAAGAGACGAGTGCCGCTGGGCCGGGAAAGACACTCAGGTGAGTTTTCCCGATCACAGGTCCACGCCCTCACATACATCATATTTTCTGTTTATGATAGAAACCCGTTTCGCTGTCTTGGTGCTGCCGAGAAACATCTGCGGCGTTGGCAGGCGCGCGGCGACGCCCAACGGCGGAACGTTAGGGCATTGTGGGACATCGCTAAGTCAACAGACAGTATCCAGGTGTAGCCGCGGCCGCGTTCGCCCTCGGGCCGGGCGAGAGCCGCGTCTCGGCGGCTGAATACGCGGCTGATGAGCTCGGCTGCCACTCAGCGCGTCTGAATGGCGCGGAAGCCGCTTTGTGTTCTTTTTATGGAAACGCGCAGGCAGTGAATGAAGGGGCTGTAATCACAGATGTCTCCCCGGCTGAATGGAGGGGTGAAAAAGGAGGGAAAAGGGGGGGGGGGGGGGGGGGGGGGGGGTCGCCTGCGGACGGATGAGTGAGGGGAGATTGACTCGGGCCTGCAAGTCCGAGCTCAGCACCAACGCACCACCAATCAGGCTGAAGAACACTGGGGAACTGTCACTTAGAGATGGAGGAGCTTAGTAAACCAACAAATAAAAGTACAAGCTCGACATACAACATAGTTCTGTGTCAGTCTGGGTCCACCTGATGTAGTAGATGAACGGCGAAGGAGCAGCCTCACCGGATCTGCAACAGTCTGCGTTCATCCTTTGTTTGCTCACATGTTACTTTAAACCATGACTCCCCAAACTACACCATCATGTTGGGGTTTCCCCCGAAACATTTTTTGGGCACCATTCAATTATATCCTAGTTGAAGTTCCGTACTCATTCTCTATAGA